>NC_069502.1:346890259-346987759 GCF_027579735.1 Bombina bombina
AAAGAAGGCGCCACCATAGTGCACAATCAGTGGCATAAACACGCCATATTGCGCAAGTATTACTATACTTACAAGCTCCCAGACACTTGAGAAGTGTCACAAACGCCTTCTGGAACCTTTAGAGTCGTCCAGCTAACTCCCACTCTCGCAGCAGTTAATTCACTCTTTTTGGATTTCAGGTTTATAACAGGCTGAATTTCTCCGCAAACGAGGACTTAGTCTTATATTTCTAGCCTCTGGTGCTGTATTTGAGGTAACCCAACTCCGTGGACTGGACTGCACAGATTGATGCGTGCTCGTAGCACACTGTGCAACATATGTATCGTAGGAATATATAAAGATATATATAATAAAATAAAATAAGCTCATGGAAACAAAGTCTTAAAAAAGTTAGAATGACTTTATCTTACAACACAACGTTTCTCGGTCTTACGTGAACGTTTCATCAGGTGCATAATAACAATTACATTTCCACAAACTTTTAACACCGTAGTTTGGCGTCTACTGGTCCCCACAGCGCATGTGTGGAGGTGTGTCCGGATTTCAAGGTGTCTATTGGGCAGTATTCAAAAGTGGGTGTGTAATGTGCAGACGAGCCTCTAATGTCTGCAAAACTAAACTGACAGCGTAAGTGCCGTGACTACATTAATTGTAGATAATAGTAATAGTTATCATGAGACTCGTATACAGGTGATATAAAACTCACAGAGAGGAACATATACTTCATCTCATTTGAGTATATGGTTTCTTATTGACCTCAATCCGGACGCAAACCCATACATGGATTTTAATCCATAGCGGCACAAAATGACAAATGTATCTAAAAAACCCTACCATAAAAACCGGTAAACAATAACGGCATATAAACTCCTAGATGGAATGCCATATATGTCCCAATGTTGGTATGTATCACAAAATAACATAAAAATAACTGGTTAACAATGGATAAACATTTAAAATTTAAAAATTTAAAAATATCTTTAAACAAACACAAAAACACACATGTTGCAATATACAATATATGCATTCATATATATAATGTTGTCTTGACTCGTCTAGATATACATGTATATATATCCACACACACAGGCACACACAAACGTCTTCTTTCTGTGTACTTTACTAATTTCCAGATCCTGCACAAATTAAAGAGACACTGCTTGTAGGTGATCTCCTGACCTGTATTACAATATTGTCAGTATATAATATACAATCATTATCCCTCATTGCTTGGCTGATATTGACAATGTCTTTAGTTTGATTTCTCCTTAGTGGAAATTCAGGAAATCTGTCATGGGTCTAGTGTTGCTTACGTCATCTCCATATGAGATGAAATGTGTATGCATTAAAAGTGTAATATTTCAAATTAGTGACACAACCCCAACACACACATACATTAATCCCCCAGAAGGTGTTTTATTATCTTGTAATCAACAAATATTACAAGAGGTTTTTTTCTATAATACAATTTATTTATGTTATTCATAATTAGATTATGTAGTTTAAAATGTATTTGTAGTGGGCACACTAACCTATTCTAATTCATTTTAAGACAGGAATTTAGCCCCTGGTTAGGAATCCTTATTAGCCAAGATAAAGGAATTTACATAAATGAACATAAATTATGAACACACAAAATGTCATTATTTTCCATTGATGTGTATCTCCTGCTAGACAATACAGTGATAAGTATATACTATGAAGTATATCTCATCAGGAAATGTTCACAGTCTTAATTTGTTTTACAGCTTCAGTCAATGTACAGTGATTTAGAGAAGGGATTGACCATTTGTGGTGGCCAGAGGTCCACCGCTTCTAAATTTCTATTTCTGTTTTCTTGAATTTTACTACATACCTCCTTTAATTAAGATAGAGCAAGCAATTTAATAAAAAAACAACTTTCCAATATATTTACATTATCAAAATGTGCACATTCTTTTTGTATGCAAACTTTCTGAGGCTCCAGCTCCTAATGAGCATGTGCAAAAGTGCACAGTATATGTGTATTTGCATTTTATGATTGGCTGATGGCTGTCACGTGACACAGGAGGGATCATTGGACTAACTTTGAAATTTGCCAGAAAATATTCCTCTGCTCATTTCAAATTCAAAGTAAGTGTTATGGCATTGTCTGTATGGCATTGTATCTGTCAGTTATTAAATTCTACTGTATTTACATTACACATTTGCCCCTTTTTCATTTAATTTATTTCTTAAAATTGAACAATTTCTAATTCTCAGAACTTGAAATTCACCCTGCTGATCTCCCAAGGCTTGCATATATATATATATATATATATATATATATACATATATATATATATATATATATTCAGATAACAAGTACAAAACAAAGCATTTCATACTATGTTTGGACACTGACTAGCCTTGTTGTCTGTAGACTAAAGCCAAAAATAGGTGGAGTTTGGCTATTGATTTTTTTTTCTTAATTTCTGTGTGTCCATACTTCAGTGGGCTCAGGATCAGCAATGCACTACAGGCTGGTGAGTGTTTTCTACTCTTCACACATATTATCGGTAAAATCTTTTTTGCTCCTTTTCGGGTTGAAAGAGCTACTTTTCAATGCAATGCGGTCACAATAGCACGTTTTCAGCTGATTCTCGCACTCGCAAATGGGTTTTCAGATCCTCGATAAAAACCCTATTTTCCCTATGGAGTCAAAAAATTATCGATCACAGTACATTTTCAAGTTACTTTTCACAACTTTTGGAGCCCAGTTTTGGCTTTTTGAAATCAACACCTTAAGGCACTTGATAATTCCTTTGAAAGGTCATTTTGGACAACTGTAACACTATTTCATGGCTGTTTACAAACAGTGTATTTGCTTTCACATATATTAAACACTCTAATATTGCCACAGGAGATATGCAAGGGGTTTATTAATATACTTAGTATAGATTCATTCAAGTTCCATGTCTCTGTGTTGGAGAGGCTGTATACAGTGAACAGGGCACACAGTTACATATATATAGTGATATATGCATATGTAGATATGTCGACTCTGTGGTATCATGTACAGCTATGGGCATCTGCAGGAAAAGTCACTTCAGGACCACAACATCTACAACTTATTTGTGTTTTTACAGGGGATCATTCAGTCGTGGCTTTCATAGTTAACTTCTTACATCTGTTTCCATCCGCACCACTGCCAACCCATCTGAATGCATCTTTAAGATTGTTAGGATGGGTAGACTGTGCGCTGTTTTTCTATCGCTATATGATCGCTTTTAAACTTAAACAAGACTTAGACTTATTTTTTTTTTAATTATTTACAAGTACTGTTTGTTAAAGCACCCTATCCATTTTGGCATGAACAGAAAACAAAATGGCAACTACGAGTATCTATGCAAAATACAAAATATCTTCCTTTACTGGATAATAACACTCTTTAAACTGTAATCCATGACCCTGGAGCATTACTACATTGTATCTTCCTATGATCCCCTTTAATGAGATCACGCCTTTGTGACTGTGTTTTTATAGGGGACACGCCTCCATCCACGCTAAGTTCAAGCATGTTCACGAGAGTGCGTTTCAAAGTGTTTGCTCCTACATTAGTAAACATGTTACCTGGAACAAGCATTTGTGACTATAATGTAGGTGCAAGGCACTCTTGTGAACAAGTTTAGACTTGGCATGTATGAAGACACGTGCAAAAACATAATCAAGGCCTAAATTCTTGAATCTCATAGCAAAATAATATTTTTTGTAAATTTTATTAATTGGTTTACACCATACTGAAAAGAACATTTCAACAATAAACAATTCAAACTATAGGACTTCATACTAAGTGCTTGTTTCCACTGAGCCGCAGATGGGTTTAAGCGAGCTTCCAAAATGAAAAGAAAAATGCTATCGGAAGGTATTATGCTTACTGATAGCTTCCAAGGCACAGTTTACACCATTACCGGCAGCAAGGTCTACAATAACATGTACCATAAAAAATAATAGAAGTTGACAATTGAAATTTTACACCAGTTTTCCATTCAAGGTGCAAACAGGTAAACAGTACTGCATTCTTAACTAAGTGCCTGGACCAGTACTAAATATTAAAAAATTAAAACCCCCAAAATATCTGACCTTAATTGAAAATAAATTCTTCAAATTCTTCGATGATTTATTATGTGAACAAATCACATATTTCACATTCCAATGTTCTTTACATAGAAGAATATGTTAACTATTTATTTATAAATACAGATTTCTTATTATTATTATTATTATTATTATACTTTATATATTAAGCGCCAACATATACTGCAGCGCTGCCCATGGATACAATTATTATTTTTTTTTATATATATATATATATATAAATGTGATTTTTTTTGTAAAATATATATCCATATAGCTATAGATTTAAACAGATGTATAATATTTTTGCAGTGGTCGGCTGGAGCGTGCGTTATTTGAACTTCAGCGCTACATTAAAAAGTAAGTTAAAGCTATCTAAAATATCGTTAACATTCCAGATCTGTTTATAAAAAGAGGAAAGTTTACTATAACTTTAACCTAGCAGATAAAATGTTATAAGCAAAGCATACATAAAGCGTACAACATTATTTTTAATTTATGTTGAGATTATGTTTGACAGTGCCAACTACAGGAGTCCTCAGTGAGCAAAATGAGTAATTTCCCATATATATCAACATGTTCCCCATTTATACAAATTAAAAACAGGATGTTGAAACATAGCAGGACCTGCTGTAGAAGTTCAAACGTCATCATGTACAAGGTAACGGCATTAAACCACTCACTGGGCACAAAGACCTTTCCTAAAGGGACCAGCATCTGTGTTCTAACAGAATCCACTGCTAAGAATGGTCTAATTTTTGAGATCATATATCTCTTCATTATCACTGTATTACATGGCAGTCATGGTAGCAAAAAATGAGATAATGAGAACTGAGGAAGGGTGCAAGCAGTAAAAAGGTAAGATTAATTCCTCAGAAGGCTAACACAAATATTATTTATAGTTTTGTTTCATTTTGAGGAATTTGCAATGATTACCATAGCTGTGTCCAATGCCAGGGACATGAATGCTATTTATCTACTGAGCAAGATGACCGTATGATTATTTTTCTTTATGTTGCTAAAACTGGCAAGTTAAAAGCACTCCAATACATTATATTCATTTACATGTCATTGTTATGAGCACAAGCTACTTGTGCTTCAACAAAGTCTAGGAAATGAATTGCTAACATGTCAGGTTGTTGTTTTTCTTGTTAGGTGTAAGTAGGACAAATTGTCTTTTAGACAAGAGAGATGAGTGCACATACATGTAGGCTAATTGGCAGGCTCAGCTAAATCCTTATCCAAATACATGGCAAAGGGAACAAAAAATATGAATCATAGAACTGCTATGCTAGAATAGGTTAAATAAATTATATTTGTTATCCAATATGAAGCTAAAGTAGGAAAAAGGCTCAATGGTGTCATTGTAGAATCTGCAACAAACAAAACTACCTTAGTCAAGACGACCCTTTGTGCCAACAATCCTAAAGCTCTTTGTAACATTGTAGTAATCAAACCCTACCTACTTTGCAATTCAAAACTGCATGTGTAATGATCTTAGGTATTTGACTTTGTATTTAAATGTTTTTTTACTAAAGAGGTTTATTATGAGCACTATTCAATATCATTATTAGCTTTGAACATTCATAATGATTCATGCAAAACGCTTAGCACAAATATAGGCATTCCATTGGGGTTTCAATTTGTATAATTGAAAATCTGAAAACACTCTAGATAAAGGATGCCAGAGAGTTCTTCTGTTCTTAGAGAGTACAGCTGCTGACTCTGGACACACTCTGATAAAAAAAAGAGTTGAGTTACATCAAGAAATAAAATGAGAGAGGACCAGAATTTCTAGACTGCAGCTTGTTGTTACCCCATGGTATGTAGACAATGGAGCTGCATGGAGAGCAAGTGATGACTGTTGAGAATAATGTCTGGGAAAAGAACAGGCTATCTGAGCAGCAATGCAACAGTGACTGGAAGCAAATGAAAGCCCTTATGAGTATAAATGGTGAGTTGTCATGGTAATTTGAAGCCAAGATCATGGAGACATCCTATGTATCAAGAATGTACTCAGATTCAGTTAAAAGCAAAAAAGAGGAAGCTCTATTAAGTAATTTATCTAGGGTTCACAGTATTAATATATAGTACTAAATGTTATTAAAGGAGATGACTGTGTTTATTAAAGTGATGGTAAAGCTAAGTGTTTAAAAAGAATACTAGGATTTACCATCACTAAAAATAAACTGGAGTTTCATTGACAACTTATTAAAAAAAAGATGCTAAACTCACCCTGTCTGTGCCAGAGTTTAACACCTTTTTTTATTAAGTGGATGAGTTTAGCGCCCTTTTTTAATAAGTGATCAGTGAAACTCCAGTTTATTTTTAGTGGTGGTAAATTCTAACGTTTTTTAAACGCTTGGATTTACCATCACTACGCTTATAGTAACAAAGAAATATTACAACAAACTAAAGTAAATCTAATCTTCTAAATAATCTGGCATACTTCTGTTAGTGACTAAATAAGGACAATTTAAGAAAGGTTAAAAGTTCAGTTAGTGGAAACTATTTCTGACATTTCAGAAAAGACACTGAAAAAAAAGTTAAAAAAAATGTTATTGCAACTTGTTTTAATATTTGACAAAGGAACAAGAAAATGAAAAAGGAAGAATGAAAAAAGAGTAAAACAAAAATTAGAAAATCAAGATGGTAGGGAAAAGAGAATCTGAGAAGAAATAAAAAGAGAAGAAATTTGGAATTGCATAAAGTACACAAACCTTAAGGGGACAGTCTAGGCCAAAATAAACTTTCATGATTCAGATAGAGCATGTAATTTTAAACAATTTTCCAATTTACTTTTATCACCAATTTTGCTTTGTTCTCTTGGTATTCTTAGTTGAAAGCTTAACCTAGGAGGTTCATATGCTAATTTCTTAGACCTTGAAGCCCACCTCTTTCAGATTGCATTTTAACAGTTTTTCACCACTAGAGGGTGTTAGTTCACGTATTTCATATAGATAACACTGTGCTCGTGTACAAGAAGTTATCTGGGAGCAGGCACCGATTGGCTAGACTGCAAGTCTGTCAAAAGAACTGAAAAAAGGGGCAGTTTGCAGAGGCTTAGATACAAGATAATCACAGAGGTTAAAAGTATATTATTATAAATGTGTTAGTTATGCAAAACTGGGAAATGGGTAATAAAGGGATTATCTATCTTTTAAAACAATAAAAATTCTGGTGTTGACTGTCCCTTTAATATAACATAACTAAAGATGAATTCTTGAAAATTTGAAAACAATAATTGAATCATCAAGGGATGTCAGAGATTGTCTTAAAAAATAGGAAATGAGAGTAGCTAACATCCATGCCTTCTTTCGCAATCATGTGAAACCATAACAGAACTGGTGGTTTAGTACCAAAGATGGGACATATGAAGTCAAGTGTGGGGAATAAAAAAACTCTGCCTAGGTCTGGAGAAATTCACCCTGATTGGACCTTTCTACAAAATTCTGCTTACACTAGCTTGAATTAAACTTAAAGGGATATGAAACCCAAATATTTTCTTTTGGGTTTCAAAGAGATCATACAATTTTAACCAACTATCTAATGTATTTCTATTATAAATGTATCTTTTGATGAAGGGGCTTAACCTCAGGAGCCTGCCTATGTCTGCAGCACTATATGGCAGCAGTTTTGCAAGAATATTATGCATTTGCAAGGGCTCTCAATGGCAGCACTATTTCCTGCCATGTAGTGTCCAGACACCTATCTAGGAATCTACTTAACAAAGAACATAATGGGAACAAAGCATATCCCTTTAATGAATATAGTATAAGTATGCTTGACAAACCAAGTGAGGGGCCTTGTTTAAAAAGTTGTATGGACACTTTATATTGACAAACCAAGGAAGCTGCAACTATCTGAGCAGAAAGACCCTTAAGAGAACAAGATTTTTCTAAAGCAAACAGGATTGCAGAGCAAATCATAATGTCTAATGGAATATTGCACACTTTATGGCTGTTTTAGACATCAACCTCATGTTTGTTTTTAGAAATTAGACAGAATGAAGGAAATAGTAACTCTGAGAAGAAAACACAGTCTGCAAAAAAAACCAAAATTTATGCTTACCTGAAAAATGTATTTATTACCAGATATGGCGAGTCCACGGCTTGAGTAATTACTGTTGAAAATATCACTCCTGGCCAGCAGGAGGAGGCAAAGAGCACCACAGTTAAACTGCTAAGTATCACTCCCTTACCCACAACCCCCAGTCATTCGACCGAAGGGAAATGGAGAAAAAGGAGTAACACAAGGTGTTGAAGGATGGAACTTTGAGAAACTTGTTTAGACACTTCAAGTCTAGAATGGGACGGAAAGATCCCTCTTTTATGGGAACCATAAATAGGTTGGAGTAGAACCCGAGACCCTGTTCCTGCACTGGAACTATCACTCCCAGGGAGGAAAGATAATGTATACATTTCAAGAACGCCTCTCTCTTTATCTGGTCTGCAGATAATCTTGAGAGATGGAATCTGCCTCTGGGAGGAAAAGTCTTGAATTCCAATTTGTAACCCTGGGATACTATGTTCACAGTCCAGGGATCTGGGACATCTCGTATCCAGGCTTGAGAGAACTGAGAAAGACTGCCCCCCACCAGATCCGATCCCGGATCAGGGGCAAACCCTCCATGCTGATTTGGAATCTCTTTCTTTGATTGTTTCCCCTTGTTCCAAGACTGATTGGGTTTCCAAGAAGACTTGGATTGTTCCTACTTGAAAGAAGAAGGGGAAGGCTTTCCTCTGAAGTTATGAAAGGAACGAAAATTACTCTGACATCCTCTAGGCCTATTCTTCTTATCTTGAGGTAGAAAAGACCCTTTTCCACCCGTAATATCAGAGATAATTTCTGCCAAACCAGGTCCAAACAGAAGCTTGACTTTAGAGGAAACGTCTGCAGACCAGGATTTCAACCATAATGCCCTGCGGGCTAGGACAGTGAAACTAGAAGTTTTAGCTCCTAGTCTAACAACCTGTAAAATGGCATTTGCAATATAGGAATTGGCCAACTTAAGAGCTTTAATCCTATCTTGAATTTCATCCAAGGAAGTCTCTACTTGAAGAGAATCAGACAAGGCGTTGAACCAATGAGATGCCGCACTAGTCATGGTGGCAATACACACCGCAGGTTGCCATTGGAGACCTTGATGAACATAAATCTTTTTCAAATAAGCCTCCAGCTTCTTGTCCATCGGATCCTTAAAACAGCAGCTATCCTCAATTGGAATAGTGGTTCTCTTAGCCAGAGTGGAAATGCTCCCTTCAACTTTGGGTACAGTATACCAAGGGTCTTTAATGGAGTCCTCGACAGGAAAATTTTTCTTAAAAATGGCAGACGGGAAAAAAGAAACCCCTTGTTTCTCCCATTCCTGTGAGATAATCTCCCTAGCACGGTCCGGCACAGGAAAAACCTCTGAAGTGGAAGGTTCATCAAAGAAACTATTACGTTTACTAAATGTTTTAGGAGCGACAACGACAGGGGTATCGGAGTCATCTAAAGTAGCTAAAACCTCCTTTACCAATACGCAAAGGTGTTCAAGCTTAAATATGAAGGATACCACCTCAGTCTCAGAAGAAGGAATTATACTGTCCGAATCTGAGATTTCGCCCTCAGAAAGTCCCGATGTATCTTCCTCATCAGACTTATGAGAAAGGGCAACTTGGGAAGCAGAACTAAGGACAGGCACCTTACTTTCTGAATTTCTAGATTTCCCCTTGCGTTTTCCCTGTAATGTGGGAATGGCAGCTAATGCCGCAAATACCGCTGAAGATACCTGGGCAGCAATTTCTGCTTTTAAATAAACTCCACTAGGAGTTATAGAGAAACCAAATGGCACTGCATGTGAGGCCATTGAGGCTTGGGACGTAGCAGGAGAAAGCTGAGGTATTATTTTAACAGCATCATCCTGAGAGACATTAAGCTAAAAAAACTGACCTTTATTTTGCAAGGTTTTCTCGACACATGAAGAACAAAATTGCATAGGAGCTGCTAAACATAATAAGAATGAATTCATGAGAGCAGGCTCTTGCTCTATATCAGACATGCTGTAAAACAGTAAATAAACTTGTACAGATAAATAAACTTGTACAGATAAGTTTCAAAGATCTTAATATTCAATTAAAATAAGCCAAGGAAAAAATATACTTTAAGTTTTATCCCAAATTAGGATCGATCCTCAGCTAAAATTATGTGAGAAAAGTTAAGAAAAAACATTTAATAAACATCAAATAAACTTCTAATATACCCCCCCGGAAACCCCACACTTCAATTACTGAGGTACCTTACCACTACCAATTAAGACCGGATCAACCAGAAATGGAGAAAAACTACTTTTTCCTCAGAAACATTATGAAGTAAAGCCGGTCATGTGACAGCAACTGCCGAGCTCAAATTACTGCTGCAACACAAAGAGGCACTTTTTCCTGGTACACTAAGTACCAGAAATAACCATTTTTTTCAAACCTGACAGTTTATAATGTTGCATCATTTTATTTTAAAGCAAAGGGGAAATGAATAAATTGCTGAAATAGAAAATTAAGCCTTACTTTCAGTTTAAACTTGTATTGTTTTATCAAGTAAATATGTGTCAGAAAATAAAGCCTAATAAAAACATTTTACCCTTTCTTTTTAAAAGAGTTTACATGTTAGTCTCACACATGCTACAGTGCCTGCTTCATGCCCCAGTATAACCCATACAACAGGATGATCCATGTCCCAATAAAAAAGCAGTGTCTTTTAATTTGTTAAGTGCATGGTCTCCCTAACTGGAAGAAAAAGCACTTACCTGCTCCGCTGTCCGGCATGTAGACAGTTACAAGGTCACAGAGACCTTTGAAAAGGACAGAACAGAGTAGCCAACTCTGGCTTTCTAAACTAGGGCAGCAATCTTTACAAGTTCCTAACTGCTTTAAAGCCACCACTACCCGACTGCAAGGAATGACATGGAATACGGCTATACCCCAAAACTTGCGTGTAGATGAAATCAAATTTTTTCTTCAGACACCTAAACTCCGCCTCCTCCATGCACAGAAGGCAAATAGAATGACTGGGGGTTGTGGGTAAGGGAGTGATACTTATCAGTTTAACTGTGGTGCTCTTTGCCTCCTCCTGCTGGCCAGGAGTGATATTCCCAACAGTAATTACTCAAGCCGTGGACTCACTATATCTTAGGAAAGAAACAAAATGTATGCTTACCAGATAAATTCCTTTCTTTCCTGACAGGGAGAGTCCACAACTTCCTTTCTTACTGTTGGGAAATACAGCACCTGGCCACCAGGAGGAGGCAAAGACACCCCAGCCAAAGGCTTAAATATCCCTTCCACTTCCCCTATCCTCCCAGTCATTCTTTGCCTTTAGTTTTTATAAAACCTCCAGATTATGCAGCACCAGCTTCCCCGCAGCTTGTGGTCAATCTGCAAACCTTCAAAGCCATTCCACCTCCTCACACTAAGGGCTAGATTACTAGTTGAGCGCTATTTATTTTTAGCACCTCTAGAAGTAAGCTATTCGCATGCGCCAGGTAGCGCATGCATTACAAGTTAAAAGTTTTCACACGAGCGCTAACCCAACGCAAGCAAAAAGCCGAACTGAAAATATCACAACCCGGTTCACGTATTTCCCCATAGACTTCAGTAAAGTGCAAAAAGTTTGCTTATGCAATGCGCCCCCCTGCAGATACGCCGCCGCTAGCAGTGGGTGTCAATCAACCCTATCGTATGCGATCGGGCAGATTAATGACCGCCGCTTCAGATACATACATATTTATGTGTTTATATGTGTATATATGTCTGTAAATACTTATATAAACATTTATATACATAAATACACATGTACACACATATACACACACACATATATATATATATATATATATATATATATATATATATATACACATACATACATACACACTTACTTATTTAGACATATATGTATCTCTATGTTAAAGCCCTTTGCAGTCCTTTTTTCTTCTAACACATAAGACCCCATATCTTTGAGCCCTTAAAACATTTTTTTTGCAATATTTTTATTAAATATTTTTGCCAGACAGTGTTATTGAGTGTAACTGTACTGTTAAATGTAATTTTGATGTCCCCCCCCCCTTTTTTTGTCTCCTATAACAGTTAACCAGAGCTCTGAAGTTGCGCTATCCAGCAAACAATTTAAATTGCACTTAATCGAACGCCTTTACTTGTAATACGCGCACTACTTCAGACACGTGCAAAGAGCCATGTTATACCCCTTTTTGCAACAGTTAGCTTTATTCTCTATATATCCTTTGTTGAAAAGCATACCTAGGTAGGCCTAGGAGCAGCAATGCATTACTAGGAGCTAGTTGCTGATTGGGACACCCAATGACAGTGGAGCCACCAATGTGTTTAGCTAGCTCCCAGTAGTGCATTGCTGCTCGTTCAACAAAAGATAACTAATTAATTAAGCTAATTTGATAATAGAAATAAACTGAATCATGAAGGAAAACAAAAAATAGGTTTTTATGTCCCTTTATTATACAATTCCACTATGAATAAAAATCTGTAAAAGCTTCTAAAAAAATCCCCTAATGATACATGGGTTTTTAGTAAAAAAAAAACATTTAAGCCTAACAGAGAAAGTATTCCAGGGGCTAAAGGGAGAATGATTATTCAGCTATGAAAATAATATTGTATTGCCCAAGGACAAGGCATATTTGCAAGCATTCCACAGGACTGCTGATGTTTTGCTTGTTCTTGTTTCTCATTACTTTCAGGATTAGGAATTACCCTTTAAAGGTTATGCATAGATGAGAACAAATTGAAAGTTTATCCTTACAAAAATAAGTACAAATTAACCTCAACATGGAAAAAAATATATATACACACACACATATAAATAAAAATAAGTCAAGATGGAGGCGGAGCCAGCAGCTGAGGCAGGCAGACGCATGTTTCAAGAGCTCTTAGGCCTCTGCTTAATAAAATAGTTTATTTCTCAGAAAAAAGTCTGCTAACTGGGCATAAAAACTCTCTCTGACTTGTACAAAGCCAAGATCTGAACTACAGCTGTGAATACCTCAGAAAAGTGCCAACCTAACCCATTGGATACGGGACCCTGCTGCCTTCACTCCTGTAACACCGCTGATCGCTTGCAGCAGAGCCCCCATAGAAGACTAGTGCCCCCAGCTTTTAAGTCCCCGGAGGGTCGGGGCTCCGCTCCGGGGCACCTCACAAAAAGACACCCGGTGACCCTTCCGGACCCGATACTCTTGCGCAACAGGACAGCCTAAGTCCCTACCGCACATATAAAGAAAGGCCGCGGACGCGGCGGGTTACCGGTGAATTTATCAACCGGACCGCAGAGCATACTTGCCATCCAGAAAAGCCGAGACGGAGCCGAAGTTCACTATCGCTCACATCGACTGACTTGCAGCCACCCTTTCTACTTGCACCTTGCGATCCGGAGGGTCGGGGCTCCGCTCCGGATCGAACAGCAGACAACGGTGCTCTCAGGTGAAAGACTTCTTGTTCCTACATGCGGTAAGGAAATACCCCCATGACCTAACTCCCCTCCCGATCACCAGACTAACCTGCATTAGGGGCATAATTTCATAATTTCATTACGGGAAGATAGGGGAGAGACTTGGGACCTGAACTGTACCACGCTGACATTTTTGGGCGCGAACTCGCGCCATCTTGGGGCCTTACCTTGTCCCTGCCGAGAGCCATAGGAGAAATCTCACAGTGCAAACCCACCCACTATAAAGTGTGAGAATCTTACACAGGGATAATGATTCCCCCCTCACAAGGCACTCCAGTATCCCATTAGCTTTAGGATAACGGTGCCTGGAAGATAGGCCCAAGCTTAAGCCCTGCTAGTCTGCATTACTTGTGAACCCACAGACCACAACACCGTAGCAGGAAAAGATAAAAGAACAATACCAGCAAAGCCCTAACAAGCTACAGTTTTTTTTTTTTTTTTTTCTAGAACTACATACTCAAAGGGCTACCTAATCTGCACTAGTACCTTAAAATAAATAAGCAGATCCCACATACCCCGGCTGCGCCACAATACTGAAAGTCAGAGTTAGAACAGACTATAATATTTTTTTAAAAGCAGACTCACTGCTCATGGCGTATTAATAACAAGCAAAACCTGCAGTTCTCCTTTTCCTTTTCGACCCTCCTTGAGAGAGACACCCTTGCTGCCTGCCTTGTTTGGAGGTGCAGTTAGCCTTGGAACAGGACAGTCCAGGTGGCCAGAACCGGAGGGCTCAGTTACACAACGGAGGAATAGGAGCTGCAGGGACTCACAAGATTTCTCAGAAACTCTTTATCTCACCCCCTCAGCAGGAAAGATAGAGATATGTAGCACATCACTCTGAATGAGGAAAGTAATGGCAAACTAAAGATCTACTTTGTCTATACCGACATCACTAAAGATTATGAGCAATTCCATCTAATGTAATCTCCCTAAGCTACTCCAGATCCCGAGTACATATTCCAGCTAGATTAAGCCAATAAACCTTCCACCTTTGAATAACAATTGAAGAACACACCATCCCCTGGACACAAGAAAGCTGCATTACAATGAAAAATAAAACGCAGACAGTCAAAGAATGCTTATCAAAATCTCAAGCAAAGCAAAAAACCTTAGATAAAAGCATCACAACTCAAACCGCTAGCCCTACAAAAAACCCACAAATGGCTACTGAGCACCCCACTGTGTCGATATCCAATAAAGAACTATTAACACAGATAAAATCATTATTCCAGGAGGAACTAAAATCCGCTATTTCAGAATTAAGACTGGATATCAGAGAAATTGGAGGTCGCACGGCTGAACTAGAAAACAAACTGGATAATATAGTGGAAGAAATCCCCCAGCTACGCCACTCAATACAGGAGAACTCTACCTATATAACTAAATTAGAGGATCACATCGAGGATCTTGAAAACAGATCCCGCAGATCGAATATCCGCATTAGAAACCTTCCGGAATCCTATAAAAACTTAGATGAAACTATCACAGATCTTTTCCATCAACTAGTTCCTGAAGTGGAAGTAGACATGCTACTTATGGATCGTGTGCACAGGGCACTGACAAAGCCACAGCAATTCGCCTCAAGGGACATTATAACTAAACTTCACTACTTTCACATTAAGGAACTCATAATAAAAGCTGCAAGAAATAACCAGACTATCACTTATGATGGACATGATATCCAAATCTTCACTGATTTAGCCCCCATCACACTTCGGAAAAGGAGAGACCTGAAACCCATAACAACAGCCCTCAATGCGGCTCACATCAAATACAGATGGAACTTCCCATTCAAGTTAGTCTTCTCCATCCAAAACACCATGTATAGCTGCACTACTAGGGAAGAAGGCTCTTCATTATTGGCCAAGCTCAAAATTCCAACTGAGAGTTCCAACACACCTGCACCCAGCAAGACTACAAAGAAAAATCCTCAAAGAGAGTGGACGCCGGCCCGTGAAATGGGAAAGACCAAACGAAGAAAACCTACACCAAGCGACCCTAAAGAATCAGAATCTTCATCAGAAGATGAAGACCCGGAGTGAAGTGCTGTAACAATAAGGGACGGTACTGGTAATAACTTTGGTGGAAGCAATTAGGCTTCCAGATATCTTAAGGGGCACTGATTAAGTTAACAGTTAAATAAGAGAAGTTTCAGAGACTGATTACCACAGTTTATTGCAATATATGGAACTCATTTATTAGCACCATGTTTGAACTTTTATCTTTGGTTGATAAATAATCAGTGCCCCACTATTTTCTATTTTCTATTTTTGCAGAATGAGATGCCGTCTAGTATCTCGGGATCCCCCCCCCCCCCCTTCCCCATCCATCATCCCCTACCCTCCCTTATTCCTTCCCTGTCCTTACCCTCCATGCATATACCTTCAACTTCCCCTGCCTCCCCTTCCCTCCCCAAGTTAGAATTGTTCAGATTAATGTATACATCGAATGCATGCCATGTTTCGTTCCTCTACTAGGAATACTTAAGTTAGAATTGCTGACATGTTTATTTTTTTGTTACTTTTACATGTGTTTCTCAAAACTGCTTTGTGTTACAGGATGAGCTTCCCTTTGAAGCCTACACCATTTTACGATTACCGGTTGCATAGCTGGTTCCACTTTCTAAGTACCCCCAAAAAATCCTCTTGTCTCCTACCGAGATATACTGTAAGGGCTATCCCACAGCATGGTATCCCACAGCAATCCCACGAGGGTCCCGGCTCTTCGAGTGGTAAGATTCAGCATCAATATGTGAGCATTAAGGTGTTCTGTGAACTCCATTCAGGGGGTAAAGATAGGGAAACAATAGCAATATGCCTATCCAGCTATTATGTCCATTAAAATTATATCACATAACGTCAGAGGATTGAACTCTGACATAAAACGCAGAAAGGCCATCAATGAATATAAGTCCCTAAAAGCGCAAATAGTAATGCTGCAGGAGACACATTTTACCAGATCTTACACACCTAAATACTGGGATAAAACATACCCTACACAATACCATTCAATCAATCCAAACAAAAAGTGTGGAGTTACAATTCTCCTCCACTCCTCATTAAACTTTAAAGAAGAATCAGTTATAAGGGACAAAGAGGGGAGATTCTTAATCCTAAAAGGCCTTATACAAGACACCCCGGTCCTACTGGTAAATATCTATGCCCCTAACGAACATCTATCTCCATTCATGTCTAGACTTAGCAAACAACTTACACTCTGGAAAAGGTACAAAACAATTATTGGGGGAGACTTCAATACAACCATGGATGATAATGTAGATAGATCAATAGTAACTATCTCACAACAAAAAGCACGCAGACCCACTCAGAAAGTTTTAAAAGACTTCACCTTAGATCATAACCTAATAGATAGTTGGCGAACACTCAACACAACAGTAAAAGACTATACATATTTCTCCCCAGTACATAATTCATACTCAAGAATCGACTACATTCTCCTAAGTCAAGTTATGGTGCCCTTATTGATTAAAGCTACAATTATAAATTGCGTTTGGTCAGACCATTCCATGGTGGAAATTACGTTATCAGGAATGATTAACCCAAAGAGAATAAAAGCCTGGACACTCAACCCCAATCTATTACAAGATAAGTTGATACTAAATACAATCCAACAACACATACAGGAGTTTATCACACTTAATAAAAACACTACCTCCAACCCTATCTATGAATGGGGGGCATTAAAAGCCTATGTTAGAGGTCTTTTGATCACAGAATCAAACAAGCGACATAAAATCAAAAACACCCAAATTGAGCAACTGAAATCAGAGATTAATCTCTTAAGAACTAAAATTTTAGATAAGTCAACGAAAGGATTAATGAAACAATTAAAGATTAAAACTGACAAGCTAGATCATCTCTTAAATAAAGATGCAATTAGGACAATCAAAATGATAGACACACAGTACTATATCTACAGCAACAAACCCGACAAAATGTTGGCTAATAAATTGAAAGAAATTACCAGAATCACTACTGTACCCCAATTACAACTGTCGGATAATAAAACGACTAATGACCCCCTGTCTATTGCAAATACATTTGCTGAGTACTACCATAAATTATATAATCTCACGCATAACAAAACCGATATAGACAAAACTAAAGAACTCGACACATTCCTAGAAAATAGTTCCTTGCCATCCATAACTGAACAAGATAGGGATTCCCTGAATAGTCCGATCACCCACGAAGAAGTAAAATTAGCCATAAAAACTCTTAAAAGTTCTAAGGCACCAGGGCCAGATGGATACTCGGGAATTTTCTATAAATTGCTGCAACCTATTCTAATACCACAACTAACGAATGTATTCAACTCTATTCTACAAAATAAAGTAATACCCCCCGAGATGTTAACAGCCAGAATCACAGTAATCCCAAAGCCAGGTAAAAATAAGCAGCACTGCCAAAACTACAGGCCTATATCACTGATAAACCAAGACATAAAGCTATTCACCAAAATATTGGCAAATCGATTGAACCCTCTACTTACCAAGGTTATACACTTAGATCAAGTGGGGTTTGTCTCCGGTAGAGAGGCTCCAGACAACACCCGTAAAGTGATAGACTTGATTAATCTCGCCACAGTCAAAGGGATGCCTTCTCTGTTTCTAGCCCTGGATGCAGAGAAGGCGTTCGACAGAGTTAATTGGCAATATATGTTTGCGGTCCTCAAGAAAACAGGTATTAGGGGTGAATTTCTTGACGCAATCACCAATCTTTACTCATCCCCAACGGCATTCATTAGGCTATCTGGCTACCAGTCCCAAGCAATACAGATTAAGAACGGCACCCGCCAAGGCTGTCCACTATCCCCCCTATTATTTGCCCTCTGTATTGAGCCTTTGGCAATTAAAATAAGAGATGATCAGAATATAGCAGGTATTAACGATGGAGTAACAGACCACAAATTATCCCTATTCGCGGATGATATCATCTTGTCACTGACTAAACCAATGTTATCTCTTCCCCCCCTATATCATATAATGCGACAATTTAGTAACCTTTCAGGCTACAAAATAAATGAAGACAAGTGCGAGGCCTTAAGCATCAAACTTCCACAGCATACAAAAAAACTACTGGAACTCAATTTTGCATTTAAATGGGCCAAGAAAACTATTAAGTACTTAGGGATAAATCTTCCAACTAACATACATAGTCTCTATCAATCTAATTATACACCCATGTTCAAGCATATTAGAGATTTAATCAGTAAATGGATTAAACTTAAAATCTCTCTGTACGGCAGAATTATTACCACTAAAATGACATTATTACCCAAAATATTATACTTGTTTAGAGCCCTCCCCATCTCTGTCCCACTCTCAGAATTACACAAACTACAAAGAGATTTACTAAAATTCATTTGGCAAGGGAAAAAAGCCAGAATCAATAGAAAAGTTATGTGTACGACTAGAAACGAAGGAGGGGTAGGAGTGCTTAATTTAATCTCATACTACCATGCCGCAAGAATGTCACAGACCATACAATGGTTTAAAGATAATAGTAAGAAGAGTTGGACCCACATTGAGTCGAACATTCTAGAGACAAACTTCCTATCCCGAGCGCTCTGGGCCCCACATCTCTCAAAGCACAAACATAACAGTAAATTTATTGCGATTGAACACACTATCCACATTTGGAAATACCTAAATTCGAAATACACTCTTATCAGAGATAGATCCACACTAACCCCTCTAGTAACGCTTGACACCTCAATAGACATAGAGGTTCAGCAGAAATGGTCCAATAAAGGGCTTTATAGAATAGCAGACGTGATCACAGCAGATAAAGTATTATCTTTTGAACAATATCATAACCTAGATGTTAGTGACAAGAACATATGGTATCATTACTTACAATTGAGGTCGAGGGCGATTGAGATACTAGGTACAGCGAAACCCCCCCCAAACACAAAACTAGAAACACTATGCCTTACAGCCACTCAGATATCGGGAGTGATATCAACCTTATACTCAATCTTTAATTCCACAGAAAACAAAGGAAAAACACAAACCATCAGTAGATGGGAACGAGACATAGGTAAAGTCTGGCCACTTGAAACATGGTATACAAACCTTAAAAATGGTGCTTCCTTTACGCAGAACGCTCAACTTAGAGAAAATTTCATAAAAATTGCATTCAGATGGTACCTCCATCCCACAAGGACACACGAAACAGGGGGATCA
Source organism: Bombina bombina (assembly GCF_027579735.1). Lineage (NCBI taxonomy): Eukaryota > Metazoa > Chordata > Amphibia > Anura > Bombinatoridae > Bombina > Bombina bombina. Next base: position 346,910,079 of record NC_069502.1, read on the forward strand.
CTATCACAGCTTTGTTATAGAGGGTGCGGGGAAAGAGGCACATATATCCACATGTGGTGGGAATGTGAGCAAATTAAGGAAACCTGGGACTACACCTCACGACTTTTAAGTGCAATCTTCCAAAAACAAATAACATTAACGATAGAGCAAGCCCTGCTTCATTTCCCAATCCCAGGAATTCCAAAGACCCACCTTAAACTAGTCATGATGGTTTGCACGGTAGTTAAAATCAGCATAGCCCAATTCTGGAAATCCACTCCACCTGATGTATCCTTTATCTATAACAAATTAGAGTATCATTACAACATGGCAAGTGCAGCAGCCGAAACCCTTAACGATACTGAAAGATTCCTCACTAGATGGGAACCTTTTATAATGTACCATGAGTCAAAAAGAAAAACCACCCAGAATAATACTCATGCTCCAGACCCTACAATTTAAAAAAAAGAGCCGGGGCCCTTGATGAGGACAAACGTAAGGATGGTATAGAGCATATAAATACCCTGTTTTCATTGAACTGTAAACTATGGATAGATTTTATTTATGCCGAGGTTATATACTGTAAAATATGAACATTATGAAGAAAAACGATTGACACATGTATTTTATTTTATTTTATTCTATATTATTTAATTTTATTTGTTTTGTTATATGTAAAACTTCAATAAAAACAATTCAACATAAAAATAAGTCAAGAATGCAATCTTACCTTTGATGTTATATCCCAAGATGGCACTTACACTAATCCAGGATATACTAATGTGAAAATAATATAACAAATATTTTTTTGCTCAATTTGTTTAATAAAAACATAAATTATGCTTACCTGATCATTTTCTTTTCTTCCGATGGAAAGAGTCCACAGCTGCATTCATTACTTTTGGGAAATAAGAACCAGGCCACCAGGAGGAGGCAAAGACACCCCAGCCAAAGGCTTAAATACTCCTCCCACTTCCCTCACCGGAAACAGAAGTTAAGAAGCAGCGGTCTTAAGACCCCTGTTCCTTAACTCGTACGCCTCCTCTGAGGCTGCGCACATCAATCCACCCAATCTCATACGATCGGGTTGATTGACACTACCTGCTAGCATCCTATAGGCTGCAAATCTGAAGAGGGCGGCATTGCACAAGCAGTTCACCAGTACTGCTTGTGCAATGTTAAATGCCACCATGCTGCAATCCTGGTTGTCAGATAAGACAGGGGAGAGTGCTGCTAGGAGTAGAAGGCATATGCCTTCATATAGTAATGGAGAACTACGGGGGGAAAAAAGTAAGGCAGGGCAGAGGGCTGGGGATGCCATACACTATGGAGCGATATGGGCTGGAGGGGGTGAAACAAGGTGATCTTGGTTGGGGTCCCCTACACTACAAAAAAACAAAATCTATAAAATAAAAAGAATAGATAAAAATAAGTTTAGATGGCAGACAGTAGTGCAAGGAGGGAGGGTTAGAGAGCTGTTTGGTGGTTGATCAGGGTGGTGGTTGGGTGGTTGAAGATGGATCCCCTAGAGCTGTTTGGGAGGGATTAGGTAGGGATCATGGGGTGAGAGGTGTCAGGTGGGAGGGTAATCCTTACACTAGAGCAAATAATAACCTTACATGTTACCTGATTAACCTCTTTACTGCAGGGAGTTTCAGAAGTGTGGTGCACAGCTGCAGTTAGGGGACTTCTAATTGCCAAAAACCAATGGCAAAGCAAAGCATGTCTGCTGTGCCTGAAGAAAGGGGATCCCAGAGAAGCTTTTATAACCATTTATCTTATCAACAATCAGCAAGCGCTACCCAGGCTCTGAACCAAAAATGGACCAGCTCCTAAGCTTACATTCCTGCTTTTTCAAATAAAGATACCAAGAGAACGAAGATAAAATGATAATAGGAGTAGATTCAAAGTTGCCTGAAATTGCATGCCTGTCACGCTGCGCTGTTGCTAGGGGCGCGGCGTCTTCCCCGTGCTCGTTGCCTAGGGCTGTGTCGGCTCTGGATGCGTGCGGCTCTGACGTCATCGCCGCACGCTCCTGATGCTGGCCGGTCCTGTGGCGCCAATCCTCTGTCTATTTAAATGGGCAGCAGACGATCAGTCACTGCCCAAGTATAGTTACTACTTCTTGTGCTCCTGGGAGTGACAGATCATCTGCTGAACTGATATTTTGTTGCTGAATCCTTGCCATAAATGCCTTTTCTTGTCTGAAAAAGGCTTTCTGTTCAGCTCCTGTGCTCTGCCATCCTGACCCTAACCTACAGTTCACCTTAGGAGGTCTGGAGCAGTTCTTACCCAAAGGGACCCTCTGACTTCCTAATCACACCCTGTAGCCTTCTTTTCTTAACGTTTCACTCCTGCTGAGAGGAACTACGATGTGGGTAATCGTGAACTCTTAGCCATTAAAATGGCCTTAACTGAATGGCGTTACTGGCTAGAGGGCACCGTCAACCCTATCCAGATCCTCACTGACTATAAGAATATGACTTACTTAGAAACTGCTCATCGACTCAATCCTTGTCAGGCCACATGGGCCTTGTTCTTTTCCCGTTTTCACTTTGTGGTTTCCTACCTTCCCGGGAACCAAGAACAAGAAGGCGGATGCCCTTTCCCGTCAGTTCCCTCACTCAAGTTATTCCTCCGAAGCTCCTATCGAACACATCATACCCCCCTCCTGTGTGATCGCTCAACTCAATAACACTCTTCTGCAAAGTTTACAACGTGCTCAGTCTAATAAACCTCCTGGTGCCCCCATGACCTCTGATATCCTCTTTGTGCCTCTGAACCTCGGTATCCCTGTGCTAGCAAACTCTCAGGACATCCTGGTTCGACTAGGACCTTCAGGCGTCTTTGCCAACATGTTTGGTGGCCTACTATGAAGTCTGACGCTCAGGACTATGTGAAAGCCTGCACAATTTGTGCTGCCAGCTAGACTCCCCAATCCTTGCCTCGTGGTCTGCTCCAACCATTGTCCATTCCCAAACGACCCTGGACACACATAACGATGGACTTCATTTTTGATCTTCCCTCTTCCGACTACCATACTGTTATCTGGGTTGTGGTGGTTCGCTTCTCCAGACTGGCTAACTTTATACCCCTAGCCAAACTACCTTCTGCTCAGGAATTGTCATCCCTTTTTCTCTTGCATGTGGTACGACTTCATGGCATTCCTGTGAATATCGTCTCTGACAGGGGTTCACAGTTCATCTCTGCCTTCTGGAGAGCCAATTTGTAAGTTAATTGGAACCACTGTATCCTTGTCTGGCTACCATCCTCAGACCAATGGACTAACTGAGAGAGCAAACCATGATCTTGAAGCCTACCTCAGAGCCTTTGTCAACACTCACCATACCAACTGGTCTGCATTACTACCCTTAGCTGAGCTGGCAAGAAACACCCATTGGCACTCGTCTCTTCAGTGCTCTCCATTCCAAGCTGCAGCAGGTTATCAACCTTGTATCTTCCCTCTTTCAGCTCGGTCCACTGGGGTACCTGCCGCAGACCGTCATGTCACTGATCTCACCACTCATTGGCAACAGATTCACTCTCAGCTCCATTCAGCTGTCTCTAGATGTAAGAGGTTTGCTGATCATCACAGGGCTTCTGTATGTGCCATTCCAGTGGGTGAACATGTTTGGGTCTCCACTCGACATATCCGTCTACGTCAACCCTGTCATAAATTGTGGCCTAGGTTTATCGGTCCTTACAAGGTCCTAAAAAGACTGTCTCCTGTTGCTTACAAAGTGGCCTTGCCGAGAACCCTACGCATACATCCAGTCTTCCACATTTCACTACTCAAGTCGTACATCAAGAATAGATATTCCCAGCCTCAAACTCCTCCTCCTCCACTCTTGATCCATAGTAACCCCGAATATGAAGTGGCTAAGATTCTGGACTCCAGATACAGGCGCACACAACTGCAGTATCTGATACATTGGAAGGCTTACTCTGTAGCAAACCGTTCCTGGGTTCCTGCCCGTGATGTGCATGCTCCATCTCTGGTCTCCAAATTCCATGCTGCTCACCCTTTGAAGCCAACTCTGGTTCAAGGAGGGAACCCTTGAGGAGGGGGCTATGTCACGCCGCACCGTTGCTAGGGGCGCGGCGTCTTCCCCATGCTCGTTGCCTAGGGCTGTGTCGGCTCTGGATGTGTGGGGTGCTGACGTCATCGCTGCACGATCCTGACTGCCCAAGTATAGTTACTACTTCTTGTGCTCCTGGGAGTGACAGATCGTCTGCTGAACTGATATTTTGTGCTGAATCCTTGCCTGTCTTACTGCGTTACCTGGTTAACCCCTAAACTGCTGGAGTGATATTTTGTTGCTGAAACCTTGCCTTTCTTACTACTCTACCTGGTTAACCCCTAAACTGCTGGACTGATACTTTGTTGCTGAAACCTTGCCTGTCTTACTACTCTACCTGCTTAACCCCTTATCTGCTGGACTGATCCTTGTTACTGAACCCTGACTGTCTCACTACGCTACTTGGTTATTCTCTAACTTGCTGGGCTGACTCCTTGTTGCTGAACCCTGCCTGTCTCACTTCACCACCTGGTTAACCCCTTGATTACTGGCCTGACTTTCTGTTGCCGGATCCTGTCTGCCTATTTGCCTTGTGCTGTCCAGCCTGTGGTGAGTGCCGCTCTCCTCATTTGCCTGATACTCTCTGCTCTGGGATATTCCCTATCTTTCCAGCTTGACACCGGGATAACAAGACTACTGGCCGAGTTCGGTCTGATAGAAGAGTATCCCACGAGTTTTACAATGCCCTATCTGAATCATGAAAGAAAACATTTGGGTTTCATATTCCTTTAACGAACAAGCTGGGAAGTGTGTGCACTCATGTCATTTTAGTGGTTGCAGCAATTTAATTTGGATCCATTCCTCAATGTTAAATATGATTATTTTTTTTACTGATTAATACTTGAATCAGTGTTTTTCAAACAGTTTGCCGTGAGAGTGCCAGAGTTGTGCTGCCAAATAGTGAAATTACAAAATATTTTTGTCCAAATTACAGCTTTAAGAATACATTACAAAAATAATTTTAAAATATGATTCCAGAAGAAGAGGTTAAGATACAAACATTTAATACTGATCCAATTCAATCTAAATTTGAGGCCTAAAAACTTACTTTAAATATAGAAAAAAAAAAGTAGGCAATATGTGTCATCTGATTAACTGTGATTTAACCTTTCCGACTTACAGACCCAAGTTTATTTTTATTATCAGTTATTTGTAGAGCGCCAACAGATTCTGCAGCGCTATAAACATAGGCATATACAAGGTAACATTTATAGGGATCAAATGGGTAGAGGGCCCTGCCGAGAGTCGCTGTGTTGTAGTCAGCTCTTATGAAGGTGATCTGCAAACAGTTGGATAGTAATGGAGGAAAGGAACTGGTATACGGAAAGGTTAGTGTAGGTTGTATGTATCCCTGAACAGTAGAGTCTTTAAGGGAGCGCTTGAAGCTTTCAAAACTAGGGGAGAATCTTGTTGAGCGAGGCAGAGAGTTCCACAAGATGGGAGTCAGTCTGGAGAAGTCCTGTAAACCGGAATGTGAGGAGGTAACAAGAGAGGAGGAGAGTAGGAGGTTGTGAGCCGAGCGAAGGGAACAGGAGGGAGAGTATCTGGAGTAAAAGGTCTGAGATATAGGGGGCAGTGCAGTTGAGGGCCTTGTATGTCAGAGTCAAGTTTAAGTATTTCTCAAGTATAAACAGATATGAAACATAAAAATGTTGTTTAGTGATTCAGACAAAACATATAATTGTAAAAAGTTTCCAGTATATTTCTATTATCCAATTTGCTTTCTTCCCATGCTATATTGTGTTAAAGGGATACCTAGGTAGATGTCTGGAATATTACATGGCAGGAAATGGTGCTGACATCTAGTGGTCTTTGACTATTGGTCGTGCAAATGGATAACATTGTAGCACAACTGCTGCCATACAGTATTCTAGATATGAGCATGCTTCTGAGTTTATGTCCCTGCTTTTTAACGAAACCTAGCAAGAGAACAAAGAAAATTTGATAATAGAATTAAATTAGAATGTTGTTTAAAATCGCATGGTCTATCTGAATCATAAACAAACAAATTGAGATTTTATGTCCCTTTAAGTATATATGGAAAGCATAGAGGGATTGGGCCCCACATTCAATGCAAAAACAAAGCCTACCTGACAGGTTTTGCTTAGGAATTATCTATAATGCTCTTGCGATATATAAGTACAGTAAACTCACAAAAAGCCCTAAAATCAGTTTACCTTGTCATTCCAATAAATGAAGAATAATTTACAAATCAGTGTTTTCATTGTGCATACAATCAGAGAAAGGATTACAGCACTTACTTGTAAAGGCATAGCAATTTGGCATAATGATAGCTATGAAATGTTTGCAATGGCTTAGACCCCTTCTTAGGTATTAAAATGTTGTGAAGCAGAGAAACATTCATTTACAAATATATTCACCTGGTAAAGAAAATACCGTACATGCTTTCAAACAGAGCAACTCAAGCGTAGCCCTGACAATGTATAAATTAGCATCATGACAAAAATCTATTAATACCACAGAATACAAATAACTATTTTTAAATCCTTACACTTATTTACCTTCCCTAAGTGACAAAATGGATTGCATCTAGTTAATCTGTGGGTTGTAAGTATTCATAATACTGGAACAAAATGGAATCTGTTTTTTATCTCCTTGTTCTATTTAATCTATTATGGTTGCCATTGTTCCTGTCACTATATCTACATCCACTGGTCTTTTTTATTTCCATTTCTTTCTTCTCAATTAGATTTCTCACTTTCTCTCCTTCGATCAATGTCCTATCACAGAAACATTCTATTCTGGAATTCATTCCACATAGATTGTTTTCTTATATTGAAAGAAGTATACTGTAACTACACAGGTTTCAATGATTACTCAGAGTTTTAATATATTATGTAAACATTCCATTGCATCTATCACACGCCAGGTTCTAAGTTTGCATTTACCCCAAGGGATATAATCTTATCTTCTTTTAAAAAAAAAAAAACTAATAACAAAAAAGCCTGTCTTGTTTTTCAGCTTTGTTTACCCTGAAAATAATACTATTCTGCACCATTTAATGTAGCATAATGCAGTCTCAAAACCTTTTTTTTGCAAATTATCCGTACTATCAATGTATCCATGGGGAACCCATAATCAGTAGCTCTGAGTTAAATATTACAATGCAAACAGTTTCAATAATTTTCACTTTCATGTTGCATAATTTTGATGAAATGTTCTTTTACCGAGTTATGTGAGCAAGCGATTAATAGAATTAGACAAAATTAGTGATGGAGGAACAGATCAGAAGCATAAAGATCAAAGAGTTCCTATGGGTTTTGGATGAATTACCATAGTAACTCTACATCTTATGCATATAAAGCTCCTAGCTATATGACTGAAAAGGTGGAAAAATGTATGGATATAAAATTAAGTTATATAATCTTTTATAAAAAATAAAACAAGAAAATAATAACTCACAAAAAAGTATGTGTGAAAAAGAAAAGTCAAGGAGATAAACTATTTGCAGAAGTTTTGGTAGGTTAAACTAAAAGTAAAAAAACAAGAAATATTTGGAAAGTGTGGCTTACCCTGTTAATTTGTGTTATATGGTTCAAAGAGATTGGTTTAGCAGGAAAAAAAAATGATTAAAATTAATACTATAATTTCCAACACAAAAAAAAATTATAATAATATAGAACTACAAGTAATTAGGATCCTCAACCACTTTTGCCTCTGGAATATTTCTAAAATTCAATTGTCATTTTTTTGAAAATGTCATTTTTTAAATTTTTTGATTATATCCTGTCTTTAATACTGCAACACTTTCCGCTCCAGGCGACCACACTATAGTCTGATTTAACTATCAATTTCATTCAATTCACCCATTGCTCATCCTGTGATGCTTATCATTGTCAGGCCTTCCAAAGGCTTCATACAGCCGCTAGAATCATATTTAGAATAATAATAATTACAGAGTTGCAGCAGCACTGCATCTCCCTATATATCTCACCTCCTAACACTCTCCCATCCTCACTCTGCCTATCAGCCAGAGTCACGGTTTCCTCCCACTTGTATAAACCTGACAATTCCTGGCAGCTCCTGCCCTTTATAACTCTCTTCTCTCCTGTGTTTGTCCTCCAAGCCTATAATCTCCCTGGAGTTTCTCACCTCTGTATATATCCATAACCACCATTATCCACACACCTCCACTCTGTTTCAGTCTGTATAGTCATTTTATTTATTTACCGCTGTATGAGAATGTGACTATGAAATATGTTGCTGCATAATAAATAAGGATAATAATAATCAAGAGAGTGTGGTTAAATATACAACATAAACAAAAGTCTAATAATACAACAAGCTTGGGGTAAAGTATTAGCGCAAAGGCCATTAGAGAATAGAAGAGAAAAAAGGATGACCCAGTGCTAAAGACCGCTGCTCCATAACGCTGTCCACCTGCTCTGAGTAGGCGGACAGACATCGCCGCAATTCAACCCGATCGAGTACGATTGGGTTTATTGACACCCCCTGCTGGCGGCCGATTGGTCGCGAATCTACAGGGGGCGTCCTTGCACCAGTAGCTTACAAGAACTGCTGGTGCAATGCTGAGTACGGAGAGCGTATTGCTCTCCGCATTCAGCGAGGTATGTCAGACCTGATCCGCACTGTCGGATCAGGTCCGACAGACCTTTGGTAAATATCCCCCATAGTGCAAATTTGCATTCCAGTTTTAAATTCTCAAATAATAGCATCAAAATCTCTGCAGACTTAAAGGTTTGTTGTTACTACCAGTTTATATTGTTAAACACTAGAATGTACAGTAGGACAGTACTATGCAGAAAATAAAAACAGGGTACTTTGATTTTGTTATTTTAGATCAATTATGTGCTCTGTATCTGGACATATATCAAACCGGTAGCTGTGGTGTGGGGTTCAGCTGCATTTTATGTACTTATTTATCTCTAGTCTATATAAGAATAATACTTCTATGGGCTCCATTTATAAACTCTTAAGACACTGTTTCTTAACCGCTCTACCAGCTTTGAGCAGGGGGTATAAAATCAACCCAGACTAATCTAAATAGGATGATTGACAGTCCCTGCTCTTGTGTGATTAGCTGCATGACTGCAGGCAGTGTTGCACAATTAGGGGCAGAGAGCTTCCCTAATTACGAACCCTGTCTGCATGTACATTTATAAATAGACCACTATGGGGCCGATTTATCAAGTTCCGTATGGAGCTTGATGCCCCTGTTTCCACGCGTGCCTTCAGGCTCGTGGAAACATCAGTTATGAAGCAGTGGTCTAAAGACGGCTGCTCCATAACTTGTTCGCCTGCTCTGAGACAGCGGACAGAAATCAACCCGATCGAATACGATCGGTCTGATTGACATCCCCATGCTAGCTCTGCAGGGGGCGGCATTGCACCAGCAGTTCACAAGAAATGCTGGTGCAATGATAAATGCTAACAGCATATGCTGTCAGCATTTATCGATGTGCAGCGGACATGATATGCTACATTGTATCATGTCCGCTCGCACTATGATAAATCTACCCCTATAACTTTATTTATTAACTGTTCATTTTTTGCCATATTTTTTATAGCATACTGCTGCTGCTACTGAGGACAAAACAAATATCAGTTAAAATATTTCTCAAACAAGGGCTTGGCAAATATCTTGGCACCAAAATAAATTGACCATGGCAACCAGAGAAGTGCCATTTCATCCCTAGATATACAGTATATATCAGTATCTATTCTATAGGGCAAATAAGTGGAATTAGATCTCTTCCTTTCCTATTCACAAGGTGTACAAGCACAGGAGATTTGTACACTAGCTCAAGAGTCCCAAAAGCACAAATTCAGAAGGTGAAGCACTCACTCCTAAACTCAGAAACAACATGCACCAGCTGCCTGATTTCTTGATCATTTACATTCAGTGGCAGGGCTGAAAAGGATCAGGCAGCCAGGTGGTGAAAGTATTCTGTTATGGAGTGAACGTTTGCATGGCTTGAAAAAACACACTTCAGTGCTAGGCAGCCAGTGGTTCAAGTAAGAGATTTTATATGGGCAGATCATAATAAGGATGTGGTGGAAAAAAGGAGTGTCCGTAAAAGCAGCAATAGGATTTTGTTTTGCACTTAGCAGCATAGCATTTACATACATTTTGAATTTAGTGTCCCTTTAACGTATGCCCGCACCCAATAAGAGAAACCTTTCTCACTGCATGTTTGTGGGTGTGTCCTCATGACCAACAAGTTGTCCATGGGCTAGGGACACTGGAGAAGGAAGCAATGAAAAGGTGTAAAGTGCAAGGTTTGCTGCTGCTGATCCCATCCAATATCCTGATGGAAAGAATCTCTTTACTGCCGGGAAACTAACCTGCCCAAGCTGCATGCTCTGCAAGATGTGATATAAAGAGCAGTCAAACGCTACAAAATCTTTTGGTGAGAGTGAAATAGCTTCATTATAAGGGATGTGGAGCTCCTTGTTGTTGTCACAGGTTGTCTTATAGGAAGAGCTGTGTAACTAGGAGTGGCAGAGACTAACTGTGCCCTTGAAAAGGGTGAAGAGAAGAATGTTGGCAGTTTGTTATCCAGCAGTGATTTAACCTTGTCTGCTCTGGTACATTTTAGGATCTCACATTGCTTCCTATAACACACATACAGATGTACTATGTTACATTTTGCAGATAGCTTCCCAGTACATTTGGAACATTTACATATTTACAAATTTGCTTATTACATTATAGTTTATAGATATAAATTTTCCAATTTAGTAATCTGGAGACTGATTAATGTTGCACACTCACTTAACCATCTGGTATATAAAGTGGAAATAAATCAAGATGAAATAAAGAAGAAAAGTTATCTATTTTACATACCAGACCTATTTATCAAACATTAAAAAAGTAAATTCAGACTCACAATGAGATGAATAAATGTATTAAGCAAAACAGTGATTTAAAACAGCATCAGATACTGGTGCATATAAGGACAAGAGAAAATTTATTATGCATTTAGCTTTGAAGAATTCAATCAAATACATAGCTTGATGCATATATCAACTTCAGGGACTGACCTTCCTCTAGAGAAATCAATTATCATGAGCACAGTTGCTTCTTGTAAGATGAGTGACAAGTGAGCAGTGCCTTGCAAGCTGTCATTTGCTCTGTTATAGCTCTGAGGATTCAAAATTCATACTGTTGAAATGTGCTACTTTTCTGCCTTGTTGCACTTTGATTTAAGATCCTGCTGTGTTTTGGTTGTAAGGTATATTGGATGGTTAGCTTTGCTCTCGCACTGAATTTAACTTACGCAACTTCAAACCCACGGATCTTATGCTAGCCAGTGGGTGACTGGCATTTAACATACATGAAATTGCACTTCTGCATATAGTTGAATTGGGGTATGTCTCCTTCTGGAAGTTAAAGGGACATTATACACTAGATTTTCTTTGTATAAATGTTTTTTAGATGATCCATTTATATAGCCTATACAGCTTTTTTGTTTAAAAAAATGTTTATCTTTGCTTATTTTTAAATAACATTGCGCTGATTTTCAGACTTCTAACCAAGCCCCAAAGTTTTAGGAGAGTACTGATGTATACCTACTCCAGCTTGTTCCTGTTTGTGTAAAGAGCCTATTAATATGCAGAGGAAGGAGGAGTGTCTGATATTTTGCTATAGAACCACTTTCAGTGGGTGTTCCAGCTAAGCTGGGAGCTTCTAAGTAAGCTTTTAAATGGTTTTATACTGGATTTTTAGATCAGTATCTGTGCATATTATTCTTTATAGTAGTGTCTATTACATGCAGTTAAAAGGACACTGAACCCAAATTTTTTCTTTCGTGATTCAGATAGAGCATGCAATTTTAAGCAACTTTCTCATTTACTCCTATTATCAAATTGTCTTCATTCTCTTGGTATCTTTATTTAAAAAGCAAGAATGTAAGTTTAGATGCCGGCCCATTTTTGGTGAACAACCTGGGTTGTTCTTGCCGATTGAGGATAAATTCACCCACCAATAAACAAGTGCTGTCCAGTGTTTTGAACCAGAAAAAAACCTTAGATGCCTTCTTTTTCAAATAACGATAGCAATAGAACAAAGAAAAATTGATAATAGGAGTAAATTAGAAATTTGGGTTCAGTATCCCATTAAAAAGGAAATTGGTGTATACTATCCCTTTAAAGGTAAAGGGGCTGATTTAACAAGCTGTCAATCGGCCCCAATGCAGCACCAGTTAAGAAGCACTGGTCCTTTAAAACCGCTGCTTCTTAACTCGTCCGCCACCTCTGAGGCGGCGGACAGCAATCATCCTGATCAAGATGATTGACAATCCCTGCTAGTGGCCGATTGGCTGCGAATCTGCAGGGGGCGGCATTGCACAAGCATTTCACTAGAAATGCTTTTGCAATGTTAAATCCCGACAGCGTATGCTGTCGGCATTTAGCAATGTCGGGCGGACATGATCAGCTACAGCGGATAATGTCTGCCGAATCATAATAAATCAGCCCCTAAATGTTTACTCCAATAACTATTTCTTAAATTCCCACATTAATTTTTTCCAGTAACCCATGGGAAATTCATCATATAAATTAGGATGCATCTATCCAGTACACATAAACAAGCACAATCTTTTTCCATATCCAATAAGCTCGATTTATGAATGGAGTTTAATTTTTTTTTATATATGAAAGCGATAACCTTGTAAAATCCATATTTGTATGAAAGGCAGCAAAGATATTGAGTAACCATGTTCAGTAGTATGATATATGTGCTTACATGCAAGGTGCAGAGAGGCATAGGGCTTACTATTTTACCCCAGTAAACAAAAAAAATGCATGTGCATGTAGTGAGTTCCTACTTGATCAATTGCTTTGTCCATTAAGCTCTTGCATTAATAATAGAGAGAAGTGAACATTTCTAGCAGTGCGGCTGTACTCATGCGGTAAAATTACATTTATACATACATCTATCTCTCTTGCTAACACTGTCTCAATTTGCAACCCATCTTCTGTAGACTATTTTTTTTAAATATGAGATCAAGTCATCTCTTGGGCACAAAGAAACAATTTGACAGCAGATAAAAAAAACACTTGACGTATATACTTCCCTATCTATTTTAAAATGTCAAATGTTATTTATTTAGTGGCATTATCCTAGCTTCAGGATATACCCTTTGCCTTTTTTTTACCTTTTTAAGTACTCATCAGTAATTCAGTAAAGTAATCAGTTCTCACATTGTGCTTTGGTTTTTACAGTGTATTTTGTGTTGAAATAATCTTTATTAGCAAATACATTTTCATATATTTTTTTAACAGAAAGCAAAGCACATTAATCAGAACAAGGATCACCAGTTTTGTTTCTATAGAAATGTAATATGACAAATAGTTCACTCTCCTCTGTTCTATATGTCCATCCATTGCGGTTTATCCTTTCTTTATACGGATCGTATGATGAAGAGAAGAGTAGATGAGTTCAGCCCCTTCTGGGCATATTTGGTGCTAATACCCATTATATACCAATAAAAGGTGACTTTATGGAGAAATTAAGGAAAATACAATTCTAATCATTGATAAAAAAAAAAAACACAGAGCACCAATAATAATTAAATTCCAAATCTATAGGTCATTCACTGTGCAACCGCTATTAGGTAGTGCTCTTATTCTTGTGAGTTACACTGAGATACTTATATACTGAACAAATGTTGTTTACACTGTATTTTAAGAACATGACAGCTATTATTTTCCTCTGAAATAAACTGTATGTTTATAAGTTGGAGAAAATGTAAACTTTCTAAATTTTATATGCAAGTTTGTCTCAATTAACTAAAAATAAATATGTTAGCAGAAGAAAAATGAGATACAGCTAAACTGTCAAGAAACTTAAATTATGCTTACCTGATAACTTTCTTTTCTTCTGTACGGGGAGAGTCCACAGCTGCATTAATTACTTTTGGGAAATACAGAACCTGGCCACCAGGAGGAGGCAAATACACCCCAGCCAAAGGCTTAAATACCTCCCCGCATCCCTCATCCCCCAGTCATTCTGCCAAGGGAACAAGGAACAGTAGGAGAATATCAGGGTGAAAAAAGGTGCCAGAAGGATGAACAAAAAAGAATTTAAGGCCGCCCACAGAAAAAAACGGGCGGGGAGCTGTGTACTCTCCCCATACAGAAGAAAAGAAAATTATAAGGTAAGCATAATTTAAGTTTTTCTTCTTAAAACGGGGAAAGTCCACAGCTGCATTCATTACTTTTGGGAAATCAATACCCAAGCTTATAGAGGACACTGAATGCAAAACAAGCAGGAAAAAAAAAGGCGGCCCATTCTGATGGCACCACAGCCTGACACAACCCGGATTCCCGATAAAAAACTACTTCAACAGAAGCAGGAAGAACAAAAATATGGAAAGAGGACAAGGTAACTGCCCATCAATTAGAACCATAACAATTCCAGTTAGAGATCTCTCTAAATTCTGGACTCCACTGAGCACAAAAGCCTTCGAGGAGACAAAAGTCCCACTCTCTAGAAGCACACAAATAAAAACCTCTCCATGAACAATGGCAAGGGAAACAACAAACAAACTCCCACACCACAATCTCCCTAACTGAAAGAAGGGAAGAATCAGATAAGAAGGTCCGAAAGAACCTCCAGAAACAATCCCCGAAGATTCAAGGACACAACAGAGAGAGGAGCCCCTAGCATAACTTGAAAAAGAGCGGCTACCAGGCTGCAAGAGGACAAAGTCCCGTAGAAAATACTTTATCGACAGAAGAGAGCAAAGAAAGGAAAAATTCCAAATCACCTCCTACATGGATCCAAAATGAACCAATGTAAAGCCTTAACTGCAACCGAAGTCCCAGAAGGACAAAAGGACAAAAGGTAGAACAAGACTACCTTACCTTAGACAGCTTACTAGCACAGAGAAACTGAACACCCGTAGGTCAGAAAAAACCCCGGGATCAGAACAGGAATGGAATAGTAACATCCGCTTATGCCACAAACGAAAGCCACAGGCTTCCCTCGGATAGGCAGTCAGGCTAAACGTCAAAACCATAGTAACTAGCCAACCTAGTAGCTAGCAAACTTGCACCAGGACATTCCTGGAAAGGAAAAAGAAAAAAACTCAGAAAGCAGGGCGGACCAACTACCCCCCTGCTAAAAAAAGGGGATAAGGGAGGACAACACCATGGCCAAAAAGGAAGAACCAACTACCCGCTAAGGGAAGGTTCCCGAACCAACTGCAAGGCCTCCCAACCTAAGTAAGGATCCTTCGAGAGACAAGATATGTGGTCGATGTCCAAACAGAGCAGTCAGAATTCCTGACCCCTACTCCGATCGAACAGTCCTATCACAGAAGCGACTGTCAATGTCCCAAAGACAAGAGAGATTAAAAAATCCCAGCATCGACAAGGGCCAGAGATAATGAATCTCCAACCATGAGTTCCTAAGGAAAAGAAGCAGGAAGGAGGCATCAACACCCAGAGAGACTAACTCGGGATCCAGGATACCTATCCTCATTACCCCTCAGAAACCCGAAGGGAGGGTTTACTGCAGACAAGAGAAAACCTTGACCCACTGAACTCCTAGAGTCAGATGAGGAAAACTACCTCAGAAGGAGCCAACTGGATAGGCGCAGTAGACCAGATCCTTCCAAATAGAAGGAAAATGAAGAAACCCAGCAATTTTCCAGTAAATAAATAAATAGAGCATTTCCTGCTATGTGAAGAACATTGGAATGTGAAATATTCATATTTTCATGTCAGGTTAGCGCACTTAAAAATGCAATTGGGTTTGCAAACGAGTAGGGTGTTAGGTTTCTTTCAACTTTTTTTGCTCCATTGACTTCTTTGGGAGAATAGGTTATTGCACTTGCGATAGTTTAAGTTCAGCTTTTTACGAGCGTCGAGGAAGCGTGTGGGCAATAACTTTTTTTGTTTTAATACGACCACAACTCGATGCGCAATAAGCTTACTACTAGGGCAATTAACGCTCGAGCGGGAGCATTGTAATGTGGTCCATAGTTTTTTGAATGTCCCTTTAAGTTGTGTACACAGGTAAGAGGGTCCCCAAGGACTAGGCTGACCATATTGCCGCTTTAAGAAGGAAAACATATGAAAAATACATATGTCAGGGTTCTTATACAAAACATTTCTTTAAACAGCCCTGAAAACAGCCCTGACATATGTATTTTTCATATGTGTCCCTTTTTAAAGCGGCAATATGGTCACCCTACCAAGGACCAATAAGGAATAGATACTATACACCATGGACATCTCTTGAATAAACATCATCAGTATTTAACAAACAAGGATATGGCAAAAAATAAAACACTTATCCAAGCAGTAAAAATATACAACATCAGGAAATTACACAACCTTGATAAGTTATACAAGCTATTACAGTGTATATTTATCATTTTTTCTTTTGATTTTGCTTCTATATATTTTACTGTGCATTTATTTTGTTTAATACTAACTTATGTAATACATTAAAATATTATATATCACTTCTATATATCTCAATAGCTCTTTAAAGGGACAGTATACACCAATTTTCATATAACTGCATGTAACAGACACTACTATAAAGAATAATATACACAGATACTGATATAAAAATCCAATATAAAACCTGTTTAAATCTTACTTAGAAGCTCCCAGTTTAGCTCTGTTAAAAAGGTAGCTAGAACACCCACTTTAAGTGGGAAATAACAGACACCCCCCCCCCTTCCCCTGCATATGAAAAGACTCTTTACACAAACAGGAGCAAGCTGGAGTAGGTATACATCAGTATTCTCCTAAAACTTTGGAGCTTGGTTAGCATAAGAGGAGCAAAAGAGGGACAGCTTATACATGCAGATACACACACACACACTACATAGCATACACTTACACATGCAAATACACACACACACACACACACTTATACATACAGATACACACACAAACACTACATAGCTTACACTTATACTTGCAGATACCACACACACACTACATAGCATACACTTATACATACAGATACACACACACACACTACATAGCTTACACTTATACATGCAGGTACGCACACTCACTACATAGCATACACTTATACATGCAGATACACACACGCACACTTATAGATACAGATAGACACACACACTACATCATATATGGGTATCTGTAATTCATTGTATGGAGCCCTGGGGTTGGCAAGCACATTAGCTGGCAGAAAACACACTATCCAAAGGAACAAGCTTAAAGTGACATTATACACTCAATCCCAGGGACCTCAGTGCATTTTAAACATTAGAACAAGTAAATATTTTCCCTCAGATGTGAAGACGTGGGGCTCACAGGAACTGTAGTGACAGAACAGGAAGTATCATGATACCACAGCACCGCCTGTAATGAAAAAGCTGGTGTTGTGTCGGTGCTAAATTCCGATGGGCCACTCTTATGCTACAGTAACACCAGTCCACCAATCACCTGCTAGACACACCTCCTTCCCAGTCTATGTCCTGCCCCTCCTCCCCGGGACCATCCCAGGAAAGCTGACTGCTCAGAGGGAGACACACGTCACGTGTGCGCTCAGGATCTTCTCTTCAGTTGTCACTAAGCCTGTTCACATGGTGCGAGTGATGTCACTTCTGGGCGGGGCTAAAAAAGTAAATTCATGCTTATCTGATAAATTAATTTCTTCTACGATATGACGAGTCCACGGATTTCATCCTTACTTGTGGGATTTATCCTCCTGCTAACAGGAAGTGGCAAAGAGCACCACAGCAGAGCTGTATATATAGCTCCTCCCTTCTCTCCACCTCCAGTCATTCGACCAAAGTTAGGAAGAGAAAGAAAAAGCCAAAGGTGCAGAGGTGACTGAAATTTACAAAAAATATATCTAATTTAAATCTGTCTTTAAAAAATGACAGGGTGGGCCGTGGACTCGTCATATCGTAGAAGAAATTAATTTATCAGGTAAGCATAAATTTACTTTTCTTCTACAAGATATGATGAGTCCACGGATTTCATCCTTACTTGTGGGATACAATACCAAAGCTACAGTACACGGATGAAAGGGAGGGACAAGACAGGAACCTAAACGGAAGGCACCACTGCTTGAAGAACCTTTCTTCCAAAACCAGCCTCAGAAGAAGCAAAAGTATCAAATTTGGAAAATTTGGAAAAAGTATGAAGAGACGACCAAGTTGCAGCCTTGTAAATCTGTTCAACAGAAGCATCGTTTTTAAATGCCCATGAGGAAGCCACAGCCCTAGTAGAGTGAGCCGTAATTCTTTCAGGAGGCTGCTGTCCAGCAGTCTCATATGCCAGACGGATGATACTCTTCAGCCAAAAATAAAGAAAGGTAGCCATAGCTTTCTGACCCCTACGCTTTCCAGAATAAACAATAAATAATGAATATGATTGACGGAAATCCTTAGTCGCCTGCAAGTAAAACTTCAAGGCACGGACCACGTCCAGGTTATGCAACTTACGCTCCTTCTTAGAAGAAGGATTAGGACATAATGAAGGAACAATGATTTCCTGATTAATATTCTTATTAGAAACAACCTTTAGGAAGGAAACCAGGTTTGGTACATAAAACTACCTTATCAGAATGAAAGGTAAGATAAGGCGAGTCACATTGTAGTGCTGAAAGCTCAGAAACTCTACGAGCAGTAGAAATAGCAACCAAAAACAAAACTTTCCAAGATAACAGCTTAATATCTATGGAATGCATAGGTTCAAATGGAACCCCTTGAAGAACATTAAGAACTAAATTCAGACTCCAGAGTGGAGCAATTGGTCTAAACACAGGCTTAATTCTGGTTAAAGCCTGACAAAAAGACTGAACGTCTGGAACATCTGCCAAATGTTTGTGTAGTAAAATTGACAGAGCTGAGATCTGTCCCTTTAAGGAACTCGCTGCTAACCCTTTCTCCAATCCTTCTTGGAGAAAAGACAGAATCTTAGGAATCCTAACCTTACTCCATGAGTAACCCTTGGATTCACACCAAAAAAGATATTTACGCCATATCCTATGATAGATCTTTCTATTGACAGGCTTACGTGCCTCAATCAAAGTATCAATGACCGCATCAGAGAATCCCCGCTTAGATAAAATCAAGCGTTCAATCTCCAAGCAATCAGCTGCAGAGAAATTAGATTTGGATGTTGGAAAGGACCTTGAATGAGAAGGTCCTGTCTCAATGGGAGTTTCCACAGAGGCAGAGAGGACATGTCCACTAGATCTGCATACCAAGTCCTGTGTGGCCACGCAGACTCGATTAGAATTACCGAAGCTCTCTCCTGTTTGATCCGAGCAATCACCCGGGGAAGGAGAGGAAACGATGGAATCACATAAGCTAGGTTGAACTACCAAGCCATCTACTAGTTTGGCCTGAAGATCCCTCGACCTGGATCCGTATAATGGGAGCTTGGCATTCTGTCGAGACGCCATCAGATCCAATTCCGGTCTGCCCCATCGGAGAATCAGTAAGGCAAAACTCCCCGGATGAAAAGCCTGGCGGCTTACATAGTCTGCTTCCCAGTTGTCCACTCCTGGGATGTAGATTGCTGACAGATAACAAGAGTGGGTCTCTGCCCATTGAATTATCTTGGATACTTCTGTCATTGCTAAGGAACTCCTCGTTCCTCCCTGATGATTGATGTAAGCCACAATCGTGATGTTGTCTGACTGGAATCTGATGAATTTGGCCGAAGCCAACTGAGGCCACGCCTGAAGCGCATTGAATATTGCTCTCAATTCCAGAATATTGATTGGAAGCAGAGCCTTCAGGGAATTCCAGACTTCACCCCAGCCCAGAAGACTGGCGTCCGTTGTCACTATCACCCACGAGGGTCTGCGGAAACACGTCTCCTGGGACAGATGATCCGGCGACAACCACCAAAGAAGAGATTTTCTGGTCTCTTGATCCAGATTTAATCGGAGGCGATAAATTTGTATAGTCCCCATTCCACTGTTCGAGCATGCACAGTTGCAGTGGTCTGAGATGAAACTGAGCAAACGGAATGATGTCCATTGCCGCCACCATCAATCCAATTACCTCCATACACTGAGCCACTGACGGCCGAGGATTGGACTGAAGGGCTCGACAAGTATTTAGAATTTTTGACTTTCTGACCTCCATCAGAAAAATCTTCATTGCTATAGAATCTATCATGGTTCCCAAGAAGGGAACCTTTGTCTGTGGAATTAGTGAACTCTTATCTAGATTCACCTTCCAACCGTGAGTTTTCAGAAAGGACAACACTGTGTCCATATGAGACTTTGTTAGATGATAAGTGGACGCCTGAATCAAGATATCGTCCAGATAAGGCGCCACTACTATGTCCCGCGGCCTGAGAACCGCCAGAAGGGACCCTAGAACCTTTGTGAAGATTCTGGGTGCTGTGGCCAACCCGAAGGGAAGAGCCACAAACTGAAAATGTTTGTCCAGGAAGGCAAACCTTAGGTACTGATGATGATCCTTGTGAATAGGAATATGGAGGTATGTATCCTTCAAGTCCACGGTGGTCATATATTGGATCATTGTTAAAATTGTTTGAATAGTCTCCATCTTGAACGACGGGACTCTGAGAAACTTGTTTAGACTCTTGAGATCTAAAATGGGTCTGAAAGTTCCCTCTTTTTTGGGAACCACAAAAAGATTTGAGTAAAACCCCTGCCCCTGTTCCAGTCTTGGAACGGGACGAATTACCACCATAGTAGAGAGGTCTTTTACACAACATAAGAACGCCTCTCTTTTTATCTGGTCTACAGACAATCGTGAAAGAAGAAATCTCCCCCTTGGAAGAAATCCTTTGAATTCCAGTTGATACCCGTGGGTCACAATTTCCAGTGCCCAGGGGTCCTGAACATCTCTTGCCCAAGCCTGGGCAAAGAGAGAAAGTCTTCCCCCTACTAAATCCGGTCCTGGATCGGGAGCCGCCCCTTCATGCTGTCTTGGTAGCAGCAGCGGGTTTCTTGGGTTGTTTACCCTTGTTCCAAGCCTGGTTGGGTCTCCAGACGGACTTGGCCTGAGCAAAATTCCCTTCCTGCTTTGTGGAGGAAGAGGAAGAAGAGGGTACTCCTTTAAAGATCCGAAAGGAACGAAAATTATTTTGTTTACCCCCTCATCTTAACAGACTTATCCTGAGGTAGAGATTGACCTTTACCTCCAGTAATGTCAGAGATTCAGGCCCGAATAGGCTCTTACCCTTGAAAGGAATAGCCAAAAGCTTTGACTTAGATGACACATCAGCAGACCACGATTTTAACCATAACGCTCTACGTGCTAAAATGGCAAATCCTGCATTCTTAGCCGCCAACTTAGCAATTTGAAAGGCGGCATCTGTGATAAAAGAATTAGCTAGCTTGAGAGCTTTAATTCTATCTAAAATATCCTCTAAAGGAGTCTCAATTTTAAGAGACTCTTCTAAGGCATCAAACCAGAAAGCCGCTGCAGTAGTAACTGGAACAATGCAGGCTGTTGGTTGTAAAAGGAAACCCTGATGAACGAACAACTTCTTTAGAAGACCCTCTAATTCTTATCCATAGGGTCTTTGAAAGCACAGCTGTCCTCAATAGGAATAGTTGTACGCTTAGCCAGGGTAGATATAGCTCCCTCCACCTTAGGGACAGTCTGCCAAGAGTCCCGAATGGTGTCTGATATGGAATACATTTTCTTAAAAGTAGGAGGAGGAGAGAACTGTATACCCGGTCAGTCCCACTCCTTCTTGATAATCTCCGAGATTCTCTTAGGAACCGGAAAAACATCAGTGTAAACGGGTACTTCTAGATATTTGTCCATTTTACACAATTTCTCTGGTGGTACCATAATAGGGTCACAGTCATCCAGAGTCGCTAAGACCTCCCGAAGTAGTAGACGGAGGTGTTCTAGCTTAAATTTAAAGGACATGACGTCCGAATCTGTCTGAGGTAACACACTTCCCGGTTCCGAAAGTTCTCCCTCAGACAAAATTTCCCTGACCCCCAACTCAGATCGCTGTGAGGGTACATCGGAAATAGCCAACAAAGCGTCAGAGGACTCAGTATTCACATTTATTCCTGTCCTACTTCGTTTACCCTGTAACCCTGGTAACTTAGATAATACCTCTGTAAGGGTAGTTGACATAACTGCAGCCATATCCTGCAGAGTAAATGAATTAGACGCGGTTGAGGAACCTGGCGTCGCTTGGGTGGGCGTTAAAGGTTGTGACACTTGGGGAGGCGGCATATCCTGATTCTCTTCAGACTGAGAATCATCCTTAGGCACACTTTCTTTACATAAAATATACTTTTTACATTGTAAGGCTCTTTCAGTACAAGAAGTTCACAAAGTAAGAGGGGGTTCCACAATGGCCTCTAAACACATAGAACAAGGAGTTTCCTCAAGTTCAGACATGTTAAACAGACTAGCAATAGCCACAATAGTCGTTTTTAACCCTTTAAATTGATTAAAAAATTTTTAGGAAAAAACGTACTGCGCCTTTAAATAATAAAAGCGCAACAATTTTACTGTACTGCAGCAAGAACGATTTTTTATTACTAAAAAATTATACTAAGCAGTTCCAATTTGCCAAAAATTATTGCACTAATTGAGCAAAGCTAAATCACCCTGTAAAAAGTCTTTATCTGGTAAATAAACTTTAAACAATGAAAACATCCCCTGCACCTCGCCACAGCTCTGCTGTGGCACCTACCTGCCCCCAGGGAACTCAGGAAACATTCAACAACGATCCAGTGATTGAATATCTGTTTTAGGCCCCTCCGGAGCTAGTGCCTGCTGCCTTCTAGTGAGGAGGAAACTGCGCATCTGAGCGCGCGAAACAGGCCCCGTCCACCATGGGGGTCGTGTTAAACTCCATATCCGCATGGGAAGCGGTTTCAAAAAGCCATGTGGTCCCCAAAAGTGCCTATGCATGCATTCATAATGCCATATTATTTACCCTCTTAATAAACATAGCAAATATCACAGCTGCCTCTCCCAGTGTCAAGCCTCAAGTGATCTACATAAACGTAGTAACCCTTATGTATACACTAGTAAACACAGTAACCCATAATTCCTATAAGTCTATTGCTTACCCTTTCCCTTACAGGGAATAATGTCAGCCAGTTCTGATATAACAACTCTCCTCAGAAATAAAAGACTGAACATACCTCAATGCTGCTGTAGCATGACACCGGTCTCTACACTGAAAATTTTTCTTGCACTACCTTCAGAAGCTCTGTGGGAACCAGAATTGATCTTAGTAACGTCTGCTAAGATCATCAATCTCTGGGTAGAAAAGAGATCTCTTCATTCCTCTCAGGAATCCAGGCTGATGATTTCTCCCTGAGAAAAATAGTACTCACCGGTATCATTTTAAAATAAAAAATATCTTGATTGAAGAAACTAAAACTAACACCTCACTTTACCTCTTCCTATTACTAACACAGGCAAAGAGAATGACTGGGGGTGGAGGGAAGGTAGGAGCTATATATACAGCTCTGCTGTGGTGCTCTTTGCCAGTTCCTGTTAGCAGGAGGATAAATCCCACAAGTAAGGATGAAATCCGTGGACTCGTCATATCTTGTAGAAGAAATTGCCTACTCTGGCAGTTTTTAAACCGCGGCAATTAATTGCGGTTTAAAACCACAATGCGATTAATCCTGCAGCCCTAGTGTATATATATATATATATATATATATATATATATATATATATATTTATATGAAAACTAAAAGAGAATGGACATGGAGCGCAAGGAAGAAAGCAGAAAGAATATCATAGTGCAATATGTCTGAATATCAAAATACAGTTTATTATAAACAAGAAACAAACTCACAAATTCAAACGCTGTGACTGCAGTGATCACAGCTAAGAAAGCAGAAAAAGCGGGAGACTCAAATCCATAGGAACCTGCTGTGCTTTACCTCTGCTGCACTGTTTTTGTATAGAGGGACAGAAGGATTTGATACCTGACTATGTTTGACACAATGGAAAGTTAGTAGGAGAAATGCTGTTAGCTGGGATTGCAGATGAACAATATAAAAGATGAAAAAAATAACTGAGGAACCGTGCCGGCAACACGGGTTGACCCACTGAACGAGGGAATTGTTTTTCAGAGGACCTTTATTTGCTCCCCTACTTTCTGCAGCAAGCACCGGGACTTGACGGTCACAGACAGGATAGCCAGGAGGGGGGAGTAGGACTCCGTGACACTGTATAGTATCATCTATAGTAACGCTGCACACATACCTCAAACTGTTTGAGGTTTGAATTTGTGAGTTTGTTTCTTGTTTATAATAAACTGTATTTTTGATATTCAGACATATTGCACTATGATATTCTTTCTGCTTTCTTCCTTGCGCTCCATGTCCATTCTCTTTTAGTTTTCAAACTACATTTCTTCATCGATATCACACCAGTGATTAAAAAGGAGCTGCACAAGAAAGGAGAATTGGTTTACTTTATCATCCTGGACATTGAAACATATTTATTTAAAGGGACACTACCTGCAACAAAGTAGGAACAACTTTTTATTTATGTTTTATTGCCCATTGGAATTTATTATTTATACTATTAATTGCTAATCATGAAATGTGTTTAGGGAATTGCTTATTTTGTTTTTTTACACATATATTTGTTTGGCGCTTTTTAAAAGTTTTTGGTTTTAATATATATTATATTATATATAATGTATAAACACATATGTACACGCGCATGTATACACATATATACACTTTGGAGCCCTTGCCACTCAAACACCTTAAAACATGAAAAATAATTGTTATTACATTTTTACATATATATATAAAAAATTTAAGGAGTGCAGAAACATTTGTATGTATGTATATATATATATATATATATATATATATATATATGTATATATATATATATATATATATATAGGTTTAGCGCTGTAGGTCTTCAACGGTCTAGGGGTAGTGTGCAAGCTATAATTTTTTTTTTTAACAGCACACTCCAATAAAGCCTACAGGGAGAAAAAGTTAACGCGGTTGCAAAGTACTGAAGTCAGCATGCGTCGTGTTTTGCGTGCGCGCAAACAATTTACTTTCAACTTGTACTACACTTGCTAACCCGCCCACATTAAAAGTTTACTTCCAGAGGTGTTTGCGCACAAGCAAAAAATGTATTTAGCGTGCCACTTGTAATCTGACCCTCTGAATTTTATGGAATTCCCTTTACACTTCCTTCTATCCCATACCAAGATAGTTTTTATTTTAAGAGAACCAATATTTTATCTGCTTAAAAGCTGATCTTTATCCCTCTCACTCAATATGATTTATCATTACTACCAGGATTATGGAAGGACAAAAAAAAATTATTTTTTAGATTGTGCAAATCACTTGATCTTATTAACAAGTTCCTTATTTCAATCCATTTTGGAATAAGTGTATTTAAAGAGGACTACGTTTTGTACTTTCTGTACTGATTTGTACAGACCTCAGTAATATACAGGGTCATGTCTTTTTTATTTATTTTTATTTTTTTTACAGAAAATGTTCATGGGTGCTATAAAAACCCTATACAAGTAATGTGTGGTGCTGTGTTCACCAATATATATATATATATATATATATATATATATATATATATATATATATATATATATATATATATATATATATATATGTAAGGTATTTTATAAATTGGAAATATGCTATGTGGAACAAACTTTGTGAAAATACTTATTCATAGCAAATTCAAAAATGGAACCATCAGGTCTTATTTTGACATACACAAATACATGGTCATAATACTTGGTAAAGATTAAATACCACTATTAGTAGAACATCATGAATGACTCATACCTTCACAAATGTCTACTCTTGCAATGATGATGGGTATTTGTGAATAAGTAAAGATTATGCCACTACAAGAATAATAGAAAAAAAGGCAAATAAAGATAGAAGAAAGAAAGAAATGTTTTTTTTCTGTAGGTGGATACAACTGCATCATATATATATATATATATATATATATATATATATATATATATATATATATATATATATATATGTGGCCCTCAGTTTACGCCGGGGTTAGGTTCCAGAAGGAATGGTTGTAAATAGAAACCATTGTAAATTGAAACCCAGTTTATAATGTAAGTCAATGGGAAGTGAGGGAGTTAGGTTCCAGGCCCCTCTCAAAATTGTCATAAGAAACACCTAATACATTATTTTTAAAGCTTTGAAATGAAGACTTTAAATGCTAAGCAGCATTATAAATCTAATAAAATAATCACATAACACAGAATATATAATTAAACTAAGTTAAATGAACAAAACAATTTGCAAAACAGCATTATAAACCTAATAAAATAATCACACAACACAAACTTCACTTGCATTTTTCTGCAAACAGTTCTTTCTATGAATTCCAATCTGGACTGATTTATAGACAGGAACATCTTGTTCCTTTGAAATCTGCTTGATAGCTCAGGTCAGATTAAACTGATTAATTTCAGCTTGCTTGGCTTTGCTGCAACACAAGCGGACAGCTCCACCCACTGGCTATTTTAATAAATGCACTGCTTCTCAATGCTTTTCAATAGCAGTCACATGACTGGAAAAAAAGATTGTTATTCTGAAATGGTGTAAATTGAACCGTTGTAAAACGAGGGCCACCTGTATATGACACAAAGCAAGCTGGGTCACTGTAGCACCTTTCGCTGACACAGACTATCATCACAAAGTACTATAGACAAAAAACAGGCAAGCTTTTCCTTAAAGGGACAGTCTACACCTTAGTCATCTTAATGTCTTACCTTAGATTAAGCTGCAAATAGTCTTCTGCACCTTTTCAATATCATGCAGCAGGGACGGTAAAACAGTTATTTTGAAATTAATATTGTTTCTGGCCAGTTTGAAATGGCTGCCAAGCTCCACCCACTGATGACATCATGATCTGAGCTGTATCTATGCACTTTGCTGAATAGCACTGAAAGTCTGTTGAATCTAACTAGTGAGCCTTTTTGGATTGGAAGCAAAATGCAGCCCAGATTGTGATGTCATCAGTGGGTGGAGCTTGGCAGCCTTTTCAAACTGGCCAAAAACAATATTCATTTTAAAATAACTGTTTTACCGTTCCTGCTGCATGATATAGAAAAGGTGCAGGAGACTATTTGCAGCTTAATCTAAGGTAAGACTTTAAGATGACTAAGGTGTAGACTTTGCCTTTAAGAGGGAAATAGAACGCAAGAGGAAAATTTAATTAATTTACCAACCAGTGCAGTGATAAACCAGTAAGCTAAGTTTTTTTGCATGGTGGGTCAGTGTTTTGGCTAGGGGGGGTACTAGTTACCATAATTATATTACAACATGTATTGCAAACATTTATAACCTATAAATAGGTTACCGTATATACTTGAGCATAAGCCGACTCGAGTATAAGCCGAGACCCCTAATTTTACCCAAAAAAACTGGAAAAGATATTGACTCGAGTATAAGCCGAGGCTGGGAAATGCAGCAGCTCACGGTAAATTTCAAAAATAAAAATACAGGTAGATAACAATAAAATTGCTTTAATTGAGGCATGTGGAAAAGAGGGTCAACAAAAACAATATATTATCAGTATATTCAACAAAAACAATATATAAATATATAACATATAGTCCTCGGTAATTTTTTTTTTTTTTTTTGTTCACTGGAGTATAAGCCGAAGTGGATTTTTCAGCCCAAAAAGTGGGCTGAAAAATTCGGCTTATACTCAAGTATATACGGTATTTAAAAAAAAGGTTATTTAGCTTTCACCTTATTCTCTCTACTTTTCCATTTTTCTTTTTCACCCAATGGTTGTGAATTGTAAATCCTCACATGATAATATTCCCTGTCCACATCAGATGGATATTTGTGGTCTTTAGGAGCAGTTACCAATTGAAAGACCTGTATAATGGCTTACTGACTAAATTTATTTTTCTCTGGTGAGTCATCCTTTTTTTTAGATTAGAAAGCACAAAGGAGAAATAAGAAAAAACATCATAGAACTGTTCTGTTAAAGTAAATTTGAATAAATTATTTCTCTAAAAGGAAAGCTGGTTCCGGTAATTACTTTTCATATTAGTTGAAAATTAAAGATGGATTGAGCTGTATATGGAAATAACTGCTCCCTTGGTAGAAATTACATGTGGACCACTGCATATAAACAAAAAAACCATATCATAAGATATACTACATACTGATCATAGCAGAGAAGATTGATTTTCTTGCTATATGCATTTGAAGATGGCTATCATTTCAGAAACCATTTCTATTTGACATTATTAGCACTAGAAAGATACAGTTTTAAAATAAATATAGAGTGCAGGTGTAAGAATATATATATAACAATACTGACACCATTTTGTCTCTACTCATAAATTTGGTTAGACTCCATTTTAAGAATGGTTTATTATAGTTCATTATAACATAGCTTATTATGCTGTGAGAAAAAAATATGTTGATGCTCTTAGCTGAACACTTTGGGGCCTATTTATTAAAGGAATAGGAAAGTCAAAATTAAACTTGCATGTAATTTTAAGACACTTTTAAATTCACTTCTATCTTCAAATGTGCTTCATTCTCTTGGTATCCCTTGTTGAAACAGACTACGCACATATCCTACACTAGTTGGAGCTGCTGCTAATTGGTGCCTGCACACATTTGTCTTTTGTGATTGGCTGACTAGATGTGATTGGCTGACTAGATGTGTTCATCTTGCTGCCAGTAGTACAATGCTGTTCATTTGGCAAAGGATAACAAGAGAACAAAGCAAATCAGATAATGAAAGTAAATTTGAAAGTTGTTTAAAATTGTATGTTCTATCCAAATCATGAAGGAAAATTTTCAGGTTTCCTGTCCCTTTAATGTGCGAGCGGACATGATCCAATATTGCGGATCATGTCCGCTGCACATTAATAAATGTTGACCGCTAGCAGGGGGTGTAAATCAACCGGATCATATTCGATCGGGTTGATTTGTGGTGATGTCTGTCCGCCGCCTTTAGAGCAGGCGGACAGGTTATGGAGCAGTGGTCTTTAGACACGGGGCATCAAGCTCCGTACGGAGCTTAATAAATATGCCTCAAAATCTCAATAATTTGTCAGATGGCCTTGCTATGTGTTGGGCGATGCGCCCAGGTATACTTTTATTTAACACTCCTCGCTCATTAAAAAACAGAATTTATGTTTACCTGATAAATTACTTTCTCCAACGGTGTGTCCGGTCCACGGCGTCATCCTTACTTGTGGGATATTCTCTTCCCCAACAGGAAATGGCAAAGAGCCCAGCAAAGCTGGTCACATGATCCCTCCTAGGCTCCGCCTTCCCCAGTCATTCGACCGACGTAAAGGAGGAATATTTGCATAGGAGAAATCATATGATACCGTGGTGACTGTAGTTAAAGAAAATAAATCATCAGACCTGATTAAAAAACCAGGGCGGGCCGTGGACCGGACACACCGTTGGAGAAAGTAATTTATCAGGTAAACATAAATTCTGTTTTCTCCAACATAGGTGTGTCCGGTCCACGGCGTCATCCTTACTTGTGGGAACCAATACCAAAGCTTTAGGACACGGATGATGGGAGGGAGCAAATCAGGTCACCTAGATGGAAGGCACCACGGTTTGCAAAACCTTTCTCCCAAAAATAGCCTCAGAAGAAGCAAAAGTATCAAACTTGTAAAAGTTGGTAAAAGTGTGCAGTGAAGACCAAGTCGCTGCCTTACATATCTGATCAACAGAAGCCTCGTTCTTAAAGGCCCATGTGGAAGCCACGGCCCTAGTGGAATGAGCTGTGATTCTTTCAGGAGGCTGCCGTCCGGCAGTCTCATAAGCCAATCTGATGATGCTTTTAAGCAAAAAAGATAGAGAGGTAGAAGTTGCTTTTTGACCTCTCCTTTTACCAGAATAAACAACAAACAAGGAAGATGTTTGTCTGAAATCCTTTGTAGCATCTAAATAGAATTTTAGAGCACGGACAACGTCCAAATTGTGTAACAAACGTTCCTTCTATGAAACTGGATTCGGACACAAAGAAGGTACAACTATCTCCTGGTTAATATTTTTGTTGGAAACAACCTTCGGAAGAAAACCAGGCTCAGTACGTAAAACCACCTTATCTGCATGGACCAGATAGGGCGGAGAACACTGCAGAGCAGATAACTCAGAAACTCTTCTAGCGGAAGAAATTGCAACCTAAAACAAAACTTTCCAAGATAATAACTTAATATCTACGGAATGTAAGGGTTCAAACGGAACCCCTTGAAGAACTGAAAGAACTAGATTAAGACTCCAGGGAAGAGTCAAAGGTCTGTAAACAGGCTTGATTCTAACCAGAGCCTGAACAAACGCTTAAACGTCTGGCACAGCTGCCAGCCTTTTGTGAAGTAAAACAGATAAAGCAGAGATCTGTCCCTTCAGAGAACTCGCAGAAAATCCTTTCTCCAAACCTTCTTGTAGAAAGGAAAGAATCTTAGGAATTTTTATCTTGTTCCATGGGAATCCTTTAGATTCACACCAACAGATATATTTTTTCCATATATTATGGTAAATTTTTCTAGTTACAGGCTTTCTAGCCTGAATAAGAGTATCTATTACAGAATCTGAAAACCCACGCTTTGATAAAATCAAGCGTTCAAACTCCAAGCAGTCAGTTGGAGGAAAACCAGATTCGGATGTTCTAATGGACCCTGAATAAGAAGGTCCTGTCTCAAAGGTAGCTTCCATGGTGGAGCCGATGACACATTCACCAGGTCTGCATACCAAGTCCTGCGTGGCCACACAGGAACTATCAAGGTCACCGAAGCCCTCTCCAGATTGATCCTGGCTACCAGCCTGGGAATGAGAGGAAACGGTGGGAGCACATAAGCTAGGTTGAAGATCCAAGGTGCTACTATTGTATCCAATAGAGTCGCCTTGGGATCCCTGGATTTGGACCCGTAACAAGGGACCATGAAGTTCTGACGAGAGGCCATCAGAACCATGTCTGGAATGCCCCCTAATTGAGTTATTTGGGCAAAGATTTCCAGATGGAGTTCCCACTCCCCCGGATGCTCCTCCATCGCCAGGGAACTCCTTGTTACCCCCTGATGGTTGATATATGTAACAGTCGTCATGATGTTTGATTGAAACCTTATGAATTTGGCCTTTGCTAGTCGAGGCCAAGCCTTGAGAGCATTGAATATCGCTCTCAGTTCCATTATGTTTATCGGGAGAAGAGAGTCTTCCCGAAACCATAGACCCTGAGTTTTCAGGGGTTCCCAGACCGCGCCCCAGCCCACCAGACTGGCGTCGGTCGTGACAATGACCTACTCTGGTCTGCGGAAGCTCATTCCCTGTGACAGGTTGTCCAGGGTCAGCCACCAACGGAGTGAATCTCTGGTTATTTGATCTACTTGTATCGTCGGAGACAAGTCTGTATAATCCCCATTCCACTGTCTGAGCATGCACAGGTGCAATGGTCTTAGATGAATTCGTGCAAAAGGAACTATGTCCATTGCCGCAACCATCAAACCTATTACTTCCATGGACTGTGCTATGGAAGGAAGAAGAACAGAATGAAGTACCTGACAAGAGCTTAGAAGTTTTGATTTTCTGGCCTCTGTCAGAAAAACCTTCATTTCTAAGGAAACTATTATTGTTCCCAAGAAGGGAACTCTTGTTGACGGGGACAGAGAACTTTTTTCTATGTTCACTTTCCACCTGTGAGATCTGAGAAAGGCTAGGACAATGTCCGTATGAGCCCTTGCTTTTGACAGAGACGACACTTGAATCAGGATGTCGTCCAAGTAAGGTACTACTGCAATGCCCCTTGGTCTTAGCACCGCTAGAAGGGACCCTAGTACCCTTGTGAAAATCCTTGGAGCAGTGGCTAATCCGAATGGAAGTGCCACAGGTAATGCTTGTCCAGAAAGGCGAACCTTAGGAACCGAAAATGTTCCTTGTGGATAGGAATACGTAGGTACGCATCCTTTAAGTCCACCGTGGTCATGAATTGACCTTCCTGGATGGTAGGAAGGATCGTTCGAATGGTTTCTATTTTGAATGATGAAACCCTTAGAAACTTGTTTAGAATCTTGAGATCTAAAATAGGTCTGAATGTTCCCTCTTTTTTGGGAATTATGAACAGGTTGGAGTAAAAACCCATCCCTTGTTCTCCTAATGGAACAGGATGAATCACTCCCATGCTTAACAGGTCTTCTACACAGTGTAAGAATGCCTGTTCGAAGATAATTGAGACCCGTGGAACCTTCCCCTTGGGGGTAGTTCCCTGAATTCCAGGAGATAACCTTGAGAAACTATTTCTAGCGCCCAAGGATCCTGAACATCTCTTGCCCCAGCCTGAGCAAAGAGAGAAAGTCTGCCCCCCACCAGATCCTTCCCAGATCGGGGGCCAACACTTCATGCTGTTTTGGTAGCAGTGGCAGGTGACTTGGCCTGCTTACCCTTGTTCCAGCCTTGCATCGGCCTCCAGGCTGGCTTGGTTTGAGAAGTATTACCCTCTTGCTTAGAGGGTGTAGAGTTTGAGGCTGGTCCGTTTCTGCGAAAGGGACGAAAATTTGGCTTCTTTTTAGCCTTAAAGACCTATCCAGAGGAAGGGCGTGGCCCTTTCCCCCAGTGATGTCTGAAATAATCTCTTTCAAGTCAGGGCCAAACGGTGTTTTACCCTTGAAAGGGATGTTAAGCAAAAGCGCTCTACGCGCCACGATAGCAAACCCTGAATTATTCGCCGCTAATCTAGCTAATTGCAAAGCGGCATCTAAAATAAAAAAGAGTTAGCCAATTTAAGAGCTTGAACTCTGTCCAAAACCTCCTCGTACGAAGATTCTTTATTAAGCGAATTTTCTAGTTCTTCGAACCAGAAACACGCAGCTGTAGTGACAGGAACAATGCATGAAATTGGTTGTAGAAGGTAACCTTGCTGAACAAACATCTTTTTAAGCAAACCCTCTAACCTTTAATCCATAGGATCTTGAAAGCACAACTATCTTCTATAGGAATAGAAGTGCATTTGTTTAGAGTAGAAACCGCCCCCTCGACCTTGGGGACTGTATGCTATAAGTCCTTTCTGGGGTCGACTATAGGAACTAATTTCTTAAATATAGGGGGAGGACAAAAGGTATGCCGGGCCTTTCCCACTCCTTATTTACTATGTCCGCCACCCGCTTGGGTATAGGAAAAACATCGGGGGGCACCGGAACCTCTAGGAACTTGTCCATCTTACCTAATTTCTCTGGAATGACCAAATTGTCACAATCATCCAGAGTAGATAATACCTCCTTAAGCAGTGCGTGGAGATGTTGAAATTTAAATTTAAAAGTTACAATATCAGGTTCTGCTTGTTGAGAAATTTTCCCTGAATCTGAAATTTCTCCCTCAGACAAAACCTCCCTCCTGGCCCCTTCAGATAGGTGTGAGGGTATGTCAGAACAGATATCATCAGCGTCCTCTTGCTCTTCAGTGTTTAAAACAGAGCAATCACGCTTTCTCTGATAAGTAGGCATTTTGGAAAAAATGCATGCAATAGAATTATCCATTACAGCCATTAATTGTTGTATGGTAATAAGTATTGGCGCACTAGATGTACTAGGGGCCTCTTGTGTGGGCAAAACTGGTGTAGACACAGAAGGGGATGATGCAGTACCATGCTTACTCCCCTCATTAGAGGAATCATCTTGGGCAATATCATATCTATAGCATTATTATCCCTACTTTGTTTGGACATTATGACACAAATATATCACATATATTTAAATGGGGAGACACATTAGCTTTCATACATATAGAACATCGTTATCTGATGGTTCAGACATGTTAAACAGGCTTAAACTTGTCAACAAAGCACAAAAAACGTTTTACAATAAAACCGTTACTGTCCCTTTAAATTTCAAACTGAACACACTTTATTACTGAATATGTGAAAAAGTATGAAGGAATTGTTCAAATTTCACCAAAATTTCATCACAGTAACTTAAAGCCTTAAAAGTATTGCACACCAAATTTGAAAGCTTTAACCCTTAAAATAACGGAACCGGAGCCGTTTTTACATTTAACCCCTATACAGTCCCAGGTATCTGCTTTGCTGAGACCCAACCAAGCCCAGAGGGGAATACGATACCAAATGATGCCTTCTATAAGCTTTTTCAGTGGTTCTTAGCTCCTCACACATGCATCTGCATGCCATGCTTTCCAAAAACAACTGCGCATTAGAGGCGCGAAAATGAGGCTCTGTCTATGACTAGAAAAGGCCCCCAGTGAAAAAGGTGTCCAATACAGTGCCTGCCGTTTTTATTAAAACAATCCCCAAGATTTAATAACTATTAAAAGTAATAATCTGCCAAATATACTTAGTAAAGTAATCGTTTTAGCCCAGAAAAATGTCTACCAGTTTTTTAAGCCCTAATGAAGCCCTTTATTCTTTTACTTAAACTAAGAAAATGGCTTACCGGTTCCCATAGGGAAAATGACAGCTTCCAGCATTACCGAGTCTTGTTAGAAATGTGTCATACCTCAAGCAGCAAAAGTCTGCTCACTGTTTCCCCCAACTGAAGTTAATTCCTCTCAACAGTCCTGTGTGGAAACAGCCATCGATTTTAGTAACGGTTGCTAAAATCATTTTCCTCTTACAAACAGAAATCTTCATCTCTTTCCTGTTTCAGAGTAAATAGTACATACCAGCACTATTTTAAAATAACAAACTCTTGATTGAAGAATAAAAACTACATTTAAACACCAAAAAACTCTAAGCCATCTCCGTGGAGATGTTGCCTGTACAACGGCAAAGAGAATGACTGGGGAAGGCGGAGCCTAGGAGGGATCATGTGACCAGCTTTGCTGGGCTCTTTGCCATTTCCTATTGGGGAAGAGAATATCCCACAAGTAAGGATGACGCCGTGGACCGGACACACCTATGTTGGAGAAATACTCCTTTTTATTCCTTATTTTTAATGAAGTTCTTTGTTCCAAGCATACTGTGTAAGATGGTGTGGCTATGATTACATCATTGTTTAACCCCATATACTGTAACCATTGTCTATAAAAGTATGTGATGCCTTATAATAAACAGAACAGTGATTAGACTTTACTTGCTAGCTGTCTGATTGTTGTTCCTGAGATATCTCGCAAAGGTGACACATTCAGTTCCAGGTGAAGGTGTACAATACTGCTAAGATAACGCCTAACAGCAAGGAACACTCAGAACACAGAAAACTAGCGGAAATCCCTCTGGCCTGTAGATCAATGAATAGTGGTTGACAGTGGATGTGTGGAGTGTGACTGTCAGATCTGAGGAAGACTTGGTTTAGAAGCTGCACCATTAAGCAAGCAATACAGAGGATGACAACACGGACCTGCAATAGGGACTACAATGAAGAACTCTAACCATGGACATTTGGGTAAGTCTACATATACCTCAACTATTATTATTGCATGGGCTTAAAATTGGATTCGGACTTTAAAAACACAGGCTGAATTTTCTATATGATTTTGCATATGAAACGTATTCAATGAATCGTTTTTTCTTTGTAGTTTAAATAAATCAGTGGCCATACATATTGTTAGATGATTTTGGGCTAGATTAAAATATTGCACCCGTGTTAACTTGCGCTCCTAATAAATGCGACCGCACAAGCGCAAACTATATTTGCGCTGGTCGGGTTAGCGCAACTGAAGACCTCACATAAGGGTTAGGGCTAAAAAAAAAAGTTCTGAGGAAGTGTGCCTGGTGGCACAGGAAATGCGTGAGATCTCTTTTGTCGCTATTACCTAAATTACATGTATACCTATCTTCCATAAATGATATAGACTTTTTACCTGAATCTAAGTGGTCTGCATTTTTTTTTCTATTTTTTGCCACAATTTTTTTTGCACCAAACACAACATAAATACATTAAAATAAAGTGTTAAACTCATATATACACTATCTAATAAAAATCATCATAAAAATATAAAAAAAAGTTATAAGGGTTAAAAGGAATATGGTATATGACAAGGTATTTGAATGAAAAGGGCTATAATGAATATATAAATGTTTATGCATGTATATATATATATATATATATATATAAATGTATATACATTTGTATTTATTTTTATAAGTGTATATACATACATATTTTACTTTTAACTTATAACGTGCATTAACCCATTCACATTAAAAGCTTACTTCTGCCGGGGTTTGCGCATGTAAAACATCAACAATACCTGGTATATAATAAAATGTCTCTTTATTGGCGGTAAAACAATTTCAAATAAAAAAATAAACAAAGACAAAATAAAATATTAATATTTAAACTTAATTAGATTCATTAAAATGTGAAATATACTAATGAAATATTTAACATAACAAAACGAAATGAAGTATGAAATAGAATCAGTGCTCATATTACAATAAAAACATAATTTATGCTTACCTGATAAATGTATTTCTCTTGTAGTGTATCCAGTCCACGGATCATCCATTACTTGTGGGATATTCTCCTTCCCAACAGGAAGTTGCAAGAGGATCACCCACAGCAGAGCTGCTATATAGCTCCTCCCCTCACTGCCATATCCAGTGATTTGACCGAAACAAGCCGAGAAAAGAGAAACCATAGGGTGCAGTGGTGACTGTAGTTTAATTAAAATTTAGACCTGCCTTAAAAGGACAGGGCGGGCCGTGGACTGGATACACTACAAGAGAAATAAATTTATCAGGTAAGCATAAATGATGTTTTCTCTTGTTAAGTGTATCCAGTCCATGGATCATCCATTACTTGTGGGATACCAATACCAAAGCTAAAGTACACAGATGATGGGAGGGACAAGGCAGGCACTTAAACGGAAGAAACCACTACCTGTAGAACCTTTCTCCCAAAAACAGCCTCCGAAGAAGCAAAAGTATCAAATTTGTAAAATTTTGAAAAGGTGTGAAGCGAAGACCAAGTCACAGTCTTGCAAATCTGTTCAACAGAGGCCTCATTTTTAAAGGCCCAGGTGGAAGCCACAGCTCTAGTAGAATGAGCTGTAATCCTTTCAGGGGGCTGCTGTCCAGCAGTCTCATAGGCTAAGCGTATTATGCTCTGAAGCCAAAAGGAGAGAGAGGTTGCCGAAGCTTTTTGACCTCTCCTCTGTCCAGAGTAAACGACAAACAGGGCAGATGTTTGACAAAAATCTTTAGTAGCCTGTAAGTAAAACTTCAAGGCCCGGACTACGTCTAGATTATGCAAAAGACGTTCCTTCTTTGAAGAAGGATTAGGACACAATGATGGAACAACAATCTCTTGATTGATATTCCTGTTAGAAAGCACCTTAGGCAAAAACCCGGGTTTGGTACGCAGAACTACCTTGTCTGAATGAAAAATCAGATAAGGAGAATCACATTGTAAGGCAGATAACTCAGAGACTCTTCGGG
Organism: Bombina bombina; assembly: GCF_027579735.1. Classification (NCBI taxonomy): domain Eukaryota; kingdom Metazoa; phylum Chordata; class Amphibia; order Anura; family Bombinatoridae; genus Bombina; species Bombina bombina. Next base: position 346,947,448 of record NC_069502.1, read on the forward strand.
CAGAGGAAATAGCCATCAAAAACAGAACTTTCCATGATAAAAGTTTAATATCAATGGAATGAAGGGCTTCAAACGTAACGCCCTGAAGAACTTTAAGAACCAAGTTTAAGCTCCACGGGGGAGCAACAGTTTTAAACACAGGCTTAATCCTAACCAAAGCCTGACAAAATGCCTGGATGCCTAGAAGCTCTGCCAGACGCTTGTGCAAAAGAATAGACAGAGCAGAGATCTGTCCCTTTAAAGAACTAGCTGATAAGCCTTTGTCCAAACCCTCTTGGAGAAAGGACAATATCCTAGGAATCCTAACCTTACTCCATGAGTAACTCTTGGATTCACACCAATAAAGATATTTACGCCATATCTTATGGTAGATTTTCCTGGTGACAGGCTTTTGTGCCTGTATTAAGGTATCAATGACTGACTCGGAGAAGCCACGCCTTGATAGAATCAAGCGTTCAATCTCCATGCAGTCAGTCTCAGAGAAATTAGATTTGGATGATTGAAAGGACCTTGTATTAGAAGGTCCTGCCTCAGAGGCAGAGTCCATGGTGGAAGAGATGACATGTCCACTAGGTCTGCATACCAGGTCCTGCGTGGCCACGCAGGCGCTATCAGAATCACCGATGCTCTCTCCTGTTTGATTTTGGCTATCAGTCGAGGGTGCAGAGGAAACGGTGGAAACAAGTAAGCCAGGTTGAAGAACCAAGGAACTGCTAGAGCATCTATCAGCGTCGCTCCCGGGTCCCTGGACCTGGATCCGTAACAAGGAAGCTTGGCGTTCTGGCGAGACGCCATGAGGTCCAGTTCTGGTTTGCCCCAACGATGGACCAGTTGAGCAAACACCTCCGGATGGAGTTCCCACTCCCCCGGATGAAAAGTCTGACGACTTAGAAAATCCGCCTCCCAGTTCTCTACGCCTGGGATGTGAATCGCTGACAGGTGGCAAGAGTGAGACTCTGCCCAGCGAATTATCTTTGAGACTTCTAACATCGCTAGGGAACTCCTGGTTCCCCCTTGATGGTTGATGTAAGCCACAGTCGTGATGTTGTCCGACTGAAATCTGATGAACCTCAGGGTTGCTAACTGAGGCCAAGCTAGAAGAGCATTGAATATTGCTCTTAACTCCAGAATATTTATTGGGAGGAGTTTCTCCTCCTGAGTCCACGATCCCTGAGCCTTCAGGGAATTCCAGACTGCACCCCAACCTAGAAGGCTGGCATCTGTTGTTACAATCGTCCAATCTGGCCTGCGAAAGGACAGATGGACCCAAGATAGCCACCAGAGAAGAGAATCTCTGGTCTCTTGATCCAGATTTAGTAGAGGGGACAAATCTGAGTAATCCCCATTCCACTGACTTAGCATGCATAATTGCAGTGGTCTGAGATGCAGGCGCGCAAATGGCACTATGTCCATTGCCGCTACCATTAAGCCGATTACTTCCATGCACTGAGCCACTGACGGGCGTGGAATGGAATGAAGGACACGGCAAGCATTTAGAAGTTTTGATAACCTGGACTCCTTCAGGTAAATTTTCATCTCTACAGAATCTATAAGATTCCCTAGGAAGGAGACTCTTGTGAGTGGGGATAGAGAACTCTTTTCCACGTTCACTTTCCACCCATGCGACCTCAGAAATGCCAGAACTATCTCTGTATGAGACTTGGCAATTTGAAAGCTTGACGCCTGTATCAGGATGTCGTCTAGATAAGGAGCCACCGCTATGCCTCGCGGTCTTAGAACCGACAGAAGTGAGCCCAGAACCTTTGTAAAAATTCTCGGGGCTGTGGCCAACCCGAAGGGAAGAGCTACAAATTGGTAATGCCTGTCTAGAAAGGCAAACCTTAGGAACCGATGATGATCTTTGTGAATCGGTATGACTGTGGTCATGTACTGACCCTCTTGGATCATGGGTAGGATGGTCCGAATAGTTTCCATTTTGAATGATGGAACTCTGAGGAATTTGTTTAAGATCTTTAGATCCAAGATTGGTCTGAAGGTTCCCTCTTTCTTGGGAACCACAAACAGATTTGAATAAAACCCCTGTCCTTGTTCCGTCCGCGGAACTGGATGGATCACTCCCATTACTAGGAGGTCTTGCACACAGCTTAGGAATGCCTCTTTCTTTATCTGGTTTGCTGATAACCTGGAAAGATGAAATCTCCCTTGTGAAGGAGAAGCTTTGAAGTCCAGAAGATATCCCGGAGATATGATCTCCAACGCCCAGGGATCCTGAACATCTCTTGCCCACGCCTGGGCGAAGAGAGAAAGTCTGCCCCCCACTAGATCCGTTTCCGGATAGGGGGCCGTTCCTTCATGCTGTCTTGGGGGCAGCAGCAGGCTTTCTGGCCTGCTTGCCCTTGTTCCAGGACTGGTTAGTGTTGAATAAACATTTTCTTAAGGTAACCCTCCAATTTTTTATCCATTGGATCTGAAAAAGCACAACTGTCCTCAACCGGGATAGTGGTACGCTTTGCTAAAGTAGAAACTGCTCCCTCCACCTTAGGGACCGTCTGCCATAAGTCCCGTGTAGTGGCGTCTATTGGAAACATTTTTCTAAATATAGGAGGTGGGGAAAAGGGCACACCGGGTCTATCCCACTCCTTGCTAATAATTTCTGTAAGCCTTTTAGGTATAGGAAAAACATCAGTACACACCGGCACCGCATAGTATCTATCCAGCCTACACAATTTCTCTGGAATTGCAACTGTGTTACAGTCATTCAGAGCAGCTAATACCTCCCCAAGCAATACACAGAGGTTCTCAAGCTTAAATTTAAAATTAGAAATCTCTGAATCAGGTTTCCCCGAGTCAGATATGTCACCCACAGACTGAAGCTCTCCGTCCTCATGTTCTGAATACTGTGACGCAGTATCAAACATGGCTCTTACAGCATCTGCGTGCTCTGTATCTCTCCTAACCCCAGAGCTATTGCGCTTGCCTCTTAATTCAGGCAATCTAGATAATACCTCTGACAGGGTATTATTCATGATTGCAGCCATGTCCTGCAAGGTAATCGCTATGGGCGTCCCTGATGTAATTGGCGCCATACTAGCGTGCGCCCCCTGAGCGGGAGGCGAAGGGTCTGACACGTGGGGAGAGTTAGTCGGCATAACTTCCCCCTTGACAGAACCCTCTGGTGATAATTCTTTTATAGATAAAGACTGATCTTTACTGTTTAAGGGGAAATCAATACATTTAGTACACATTTTCCTATGGGGCTCCACCATGGCTTTCAAACATAATGAACAAGTAGGTTTCCTCTGTGTCAGACATGTTTAAACAGACTAGCTAGCTTGGAAAACACTTTAAAACAAGTTTACAAGCAATATAAAAAAACGTTACTGTGCCTTTAAGAAACACAAATTTTGTCCAAATTTGAAATAACAGTGAAAAAAGGCAGTTACACTAACGAAATTTTTACAGTGTATGTAATAAGTTAGCAGAGCATTGCACCCACTTGCAAATGGATGATTAACCCCTTAATACCAAAAACGGAATAACAAATGACAAAAACGTTTTTCAAACAGTCACAACAACTGCCACAGCTCTACTGTGGCTTTTTACCTCCCTCAATACGACTTTTGAAGCCCTTTGAGCCCTTCAGAGAAGTCCTGGATCATGCAGGAAGAAGCTGGATGTCTGTGTCTGTAATTTTTACTGCGCAAAAAAGCGCTAAAATTGGCCCCTCCCACTCATATAACAACAGTGGAAAGCCTCAGGGAACTGTTTCCAGGCAAAATTCAAGCCAGCCATGTGGAAAAAACTAGGCCCCAATAAGTTTTATCACCAAACATATATAAAAAACTATTAAACATGCCAGCAAACGTTTTAAAATACACTTTTATAAGAGTATGTATCTCTATTAATAAGCCTGATACCAGTCGCTATCACTGCATTTAAGGCTTTACTTACATTACTTCGGTATCAGCAGCATTTTCTAGCAAATTCCATCCCTAGAAAAATATTAACTGCACATACCTTATTGCAGGAAAACCTGCACGCCATTCCCCCTCTGAAGTTACCTCACTCCTCAGAATGTGTGAGAACAGCAAAGGATCTTAGTTACTTCTGCTAAGATCATAGAAAACGCAGGCAGATTCTTCTTCTAAATACTGCCTGAGATAAACAGTACACTCCGATACCATTTAAAAATAACAAACTTTTGATTGAAGAAATAAACTAAGTATAAAACACCACAGTCCTCTTACGACCTCCATCTTTGTTGAGAGTTGCAAGAGAATGACTGGATATGGCAGTGAGGGGAGGAGCTATATAGCAGCTCTGCTGTGGGTGATCCTCTTGCAACTTCCTGTTGGGAAGGAGAATATCCCACAAGTAATGGAAACATATATTAAAAACCCATAAAAAATGGCTGTTAGTCTTCCAGACTAGGGAATGCTGTTGCTTTTAGCATACATATCAACTGTAGCTAGCAGCCACAAGGGCAATTTATGAAGCAGCAAGAACATTTGTTGATCTTATGCAGTTGAGCCCTTCCCAATCAAACACCTTGACATATACCATATCAGTTTAAAACAATGTTAACACCGGTTTTAGCTTTTAAGAATTAGTTTACATATTTCTTCACTCAGAATAAAATAAGAGACAGATAGAGATAGAGAGAGAGAGAGAGAGAGAGAGAGAGAGAGAGAGAGAGAGAGAGAGAGAGAGAGAGAGAGAGAGAGAGAGAGAGAGAGAGAGAGAAAGTGGAGAGAGAAAGAAAGAGAGAGAGAGAGAGAGAGAGAAAGAGTGGAGAGACAAAGAAAGAGAGAGAGACAAAGAGTGGAGAGACAAAGAAAGAGAGAGAGACAAAGAAAGAGAGAGAGACAAAGAAAGAGAGAGAGACAAAGAAAGAGAGAGAGAGACAGAGATAAGAGAAGAGAGCGAGAAAGGAGAGAGGAGAGAGAGAGAAATGGAGAGAGAGAAAAAGAGAGAGAGAGAGGGGGAAAGAGAGAGAGAGAGAGAGAGGGGGGGGGGGAAGAGAGAAAGGAGAGAGAGAAGAGAGAGGAGAGACAGAGTGACATAAGAGAGAGAAGATAGAGAGAAGATAGAGAGAGAAAGGAGAGAGAGAGAAATAGCAATATATCTATACGGTTAAATAGATAGATAGATAAATAGATAGATAAATAAATAACATTTTCTTCTTAGTGAAGAACAATGCTATTTAAACTATTTCTAAATGCACCTTAGGCTTTAGTACACTTGGCTTAAAGCCCCTTCGGGTTAGTGCTTGAGCAAAAGCCAGAACAGGATTTTGTACTGTGTCCCATAGAAGTCTATTGGGAGAGGGATTCAGTGCAGATGAGCTATACGACATCCAGATGTTTCCGTGCCTAAGGCTTTTCCTTGAGTGAAAATGTTTCACTTTAAACTTGTAATATGAGCACAAAAATAAAAGTGCCATTGATTTATCTTTTAAAGGGATACTAAACCCAATTTTTTTTCTTTTATGATTCAGATAGAGCATGCAATTTAAAGCAACTTTCTAATTTACTCCTATTATTAATTTTTCTTCATTCTCATGCTATTTTTATTTGAACAAGCAAAAATGTAAACTTAAAAGCCGTCCCATTTTTATTTCAGCACCTAGGTAGCTCTTGCTGATTGGTTACTAAATGTAGCAAACCAATCAGCAAGCTCTACCAAGGTACTGAACCAAAAATGAGCTGGCTCTTAACCTTCCATTCCTGCTTTTTCAAATAGAGATAGCAAGAGAACGAAGAAAATAGATAATAGGAATAAATTAGAAAGTTGCTTAAAATTGCATGCTCTATCTGAATAATGAAAGAAAAAAATGGGTTTTGCATCCCTTTAAGCAGTGTTAGGACTCAATAGCTCTAATATTTTAGTGCTCCATTTGTAATGTAGGCCTCAATATGGTTAAGACTAAATCACCATGACAATCTCAATGTTCATTACTCTAAAATAACAAAAATACTGGTGAAAAAAATGTAGACTTACAGGATCTCCGGCTTGATACTGTATCTTTGCAATATTACTGAAACTGTATCAAAAGATGTAGCTACTTGTATCAGCTGCTTAGGCAATTTATTTGGTATATTTGCCAAACTAATTACCTAAAAAGGCACTGAAATGTGTAACTTGTATCAGCCTTTTGTATTGCCCTTTTAATTATAACTGGTATTATTAGAATTTATAATTATAACATAATTTGATAGTATATATGATAGTATATGAAGTGTATAAAGGCTTATTGCAATTTGAAAATCAGAAGCTAAATAAATAGCAACATATATTTCTATATATAAAGAGAACTAGAGCTGCAACAACTAATCGTCATAATTGATAATAATATAATAATCGATTATGAAAATAGTTGTCAACGAATCTCATAATCGATTAATCGATTAGTTGGTTTGCAATTAGTTGGTCTGTGCACAACACCAGCTGCTTCACTCCAATGAACTCCTGCACATGGTATTGTGTTTTATGGCTATGTCCTTAGCCTAAAGGACGTCTACAGACGTATACTTTTCACTTTTTCAGGACAGTATAAATTTACAACTACCCCTGGCTTATGTGCAACCCAGATATAATAGGAGTCATTTGGATTGTTTATATTAAATCAGGTGATTTGGAACTATGCTTTTCATGATATAGTGCCGAGCTTGTTATTTACACTTAGCTCTAGATTGATGGGAGTTATTTAAATTGATGTGCACTATTATCTGTTTGCACAATTATTAGCGTACCAGATTCAACCTTTATAAGTATATATCTGTTATTTTTAGAGCGGACTAGATATTTCCCCTAACCTTATAGCTGGTTATTTACTATTGCATATAGATATTCAAGATATTTTTATGTTAGAATGAAGTCAAGGGTTACTTTACTGAGAGGCCCCTTGCCAAGGTAGAAAACACTTTAGCATTGGTGAAGAGCTAACAAAGATAAATATCCCACTTTGGTGAAATTGGCAAAACCCTACTTATACACCTCAACAGCCTTTTCTCTGCTGCAGGAAATATAGCTGCAAACAGAGAACCAGCCTTAGCCAGAAGCATGTGGACATGTTGAGATTTTTGCATTTCAAAGCAAAGTTTCTGAAAGAGTGAATAACAGAATGTTATTAACAGTGATAGTCTAACTCTTTCTAGTTCTACCTCTTTTCAAACAGTTTGTGGGGTTTTTTTTGTATAATTATAAAACTGTGCTCTGCTGCTTAAAAATTGAAGAAACAGTTGTGTTAATGTAAAGTTTTAGTCTGAAGTTTATATTTTGTAACACTCATTATGTGGATTTTATTTAAAACATAGAAAACTATTATTGATTCTCTTTTTATCCGATTAGTCGATTAATCGAAAAAATAATCGAACGATTAATCGATTATGAAAATAATCGTTAGTTGCAGCCCTAAAGAGAACAGATACATATAAAAAAGTATATATTTATAATAACAATAAGGACAGTCTTTATTAATCTAATAAGGTTTAAAGCTTAATGTGTTCATTGTTATTTAGCCTGTATTCTATAAAGTAAAAGGAACATATAACACACTGAGGTTGTGATATAAAATGCTTAATTATGCATAATAAAATATTTTTGCAACAATTTCCCCCTTTGAACTGTAATTAATTCTGATAACTTGAAGTGCACACTACAGACTTTACTGTCTAACCCTGTCATATTATGTGTCTATAACTGGGCAGATAACAAAGCTTAGCAAATAATAGAATAAAAAACTGTTAAGAAACTGTTTAATTGTTAAGAAACTGTTAAAAAAACAACTGTCTTGCCTTGTCTATTTTAGTAGTAGAGCAGGCGGACAGGTTATGGAGCAGCGGTCTTTGTGACCGCTGCTTCATAACTGCTGTTTCTGGCGAGTCTGCAGGCTCGCCAGAAACACGGGGCAACAAGCTCCATTCGGAGCTTGACAGATATGCCCCATTGTATCTAATCCTCTGCAGACTGCCCCCTTATTTCAGTTCTTTTGACAGACTTGCATGTTTGCCAATCATAGCTGACTCCTAGGTAACTCCATGGGAGTGAGCAGAATGTTATCTATATGGCACACATAAACTAACACTGTCTACCTGAAAATAAATGGTCGAAATGCAATGAGATAAGAGGCGGCTTCCAAGGGCTCAGAAAATAGCATATGAGTTTAGCTTTCAACAAAGAATACCAATAGAACAAAGCAAATTTGACTAAAATTGCATGCTCTATCTGAATCATTAAATTAATTTTGACTAGACTGTCCCTTTAATCTATTATGAAAATGCTCACACTGTGCTGGGTTAATCTATTGCAAGCCAACAGAAATGCCCTATAATTACAAAAGTGTTTAATGTCTCTTTAAGTGCACTATGAGTAAACTTAAAGAGACACTCGACTCAAAATTAAACTCTTATGATTCAGATAGAATATGCAGTTTTAAACAACTTTCCAATTGACTTTCATTAACAAAATATGCACAGTATTTTTATATTTACACTTTTTGAGTTACCAGCTCCTACTGTGCAAGAATTCACAAAATATACATATATGCATTTGTGATTGGCTGATGGATACCGCATGATACAGGAGGAGTGGAAATAGACATAAGTTAAATGTCTCAGAAAAAAATGTACTACTTGTTTAAACTAAGTGCTATTGTATTGTCCTTTATCATGTATTTGTTGATTATACAAAACTACTGTATTATACAGTAGTTTTGCATAATCAACAAATACATGATAAAGGACAATACAATAGCACTTAGTTTAAACAAGTAGTACATTTTTTTCTGGTCCTTTAAGAGATATTATCAAAACAATGTGAGAAAAATAAAGCTTTTATTTAAACTATCCCTCTTTTGAAGAGTCAGTCCAATTTTAATGCCCTTCTATTTAATGGACATCTAATATTTAATATAAAATTCCATTATCACACAAATATTGGGTAAAATCCACTTTCTACAGTATAGAAACAATGCAAGAGAGCACAAAATGGATATGTTTAAGTAAAATTGTGCCTATGTTAGCTGTAATATATCCCTTCAATGCAAAACAACTGCATTAAGTAAAATCATTTAGTATATTAGGAAGACAGCTATTGTGTTCATGAGTATAAGTGTCCCTTTTTGGAAACTTGAAATGTTCTAGGGTATTCTGATAATTTGCCAGTGAGAAACAGATCTAGTGAGAAATGGCTATCGGGCAATGTCTATGTAACACAATAAAGTTACATTAGATTTGTAGTGCTACCTCTCACGTTTTTTCCACTACTGGTTAAACATTTTCCACAAACAGTGCTGATGTTAAACAGAAAGACACCAGAAAGAATACTGCTAGACAGAAATATTTTTAACAAGTATTACAGACCATAGATGAAGGGGGATTCATGCTGTTAAAGAATTTTACTTCTAAACCAAATGTATTTTTTACAAGTTTACAGATATACAGATGTACAACTAGACAGATAACCGTACTTGCAAACTGTCTCAATTTCCCTGGGACAGTCCTGGTTTCTGGCCTTTTGTGTGGTGGTAGAATTAACCCAGGAGCTGGTACCACATTGTGAATATTTGCCTTGATGTATGTGCTTGGCATGGATATCTGACTGTGGCAAATTTTCAAGCAATCTTTCTCAATTGTATGCATTTATTTGCATTCCATGGCATTTCAGCCTCTTGACTTTACATTAGATCACCAGAAAAATAAAATATCTAATTTGGAAAACTGGGATCTTTGTAACTCATGTAGTCTATAGAATACATTGAAAAATAAAATATAATGAGGCCCATTTATCAAGCTCCGTACGGAGCTTGAAGGGTCGTGTTTCTGGCGAGTCTTCAGACTCACCAGAAACAAAAGTTATGGAGCAGCGGTCTAAAGACCGCTGCTCCATAACCCTGTCCGCCTGCTCTGAGGCAGACAGAGATCGCCACAATTCAACCCGATCGAATACGATCAGGTTGACTGACACCTCCTTGCTGGAGGCCGATTGGCCTCGAGTCTGCAGGGGGTAGTGTTGCACCAGCAGCTCTTGTGAGCTGCTGGTGCAATGCTGAATACGGAGAGCGTATTGCTCTCCACATTCAGCAATGTCTGTCGGACCTGATCCGCACTGTCGGATCAGGTCCGACAGACATTTGATAAATAGGACTCTTTGTGTATATTGTGTGCAGACCAAGTGCTTGAGGAAGAGATGGTCAGAGGGTGTGGTCAGTACCCTGTAACCCATTTGACTGCTCAGCTGCAAAATGTTTCTGTATTTAAAAAAAAAATAATAATTTAATGTTGGCATCCATGATAACCAAATGCTTGAAAATGTTTTCTTGGCTTAAAAATCATAATCCATTAAACCTCTAACTTGTCCCTCAATATAACACAAATCTCTGCCTTTTATTATTTTACAGTGACTTTCCACTTCAAAAAATGCAAGAAAGAGGGAATACCATGGTCTGAACCTTCCTTTTTCTTTAACCCTTTGGCTGCTAAGCCATTTCCCACCTGGGTACTAAGCTGGATTAGAACTTTTTTTTTTTTTTAACTTTTTTAAAATATATTTATTTTTTTACTTTTTTCCCAGATCCCAAAGACTTGTACCGTTGGAAAGGTTAGGCGATTACCTTTCCAACGGTGGGTCTGTAGCTGCTTAGATGCCTGAGATACAGGCTTCTAAGCAGCATGCCCCCATTTCCCTATATTGTCCATTGTTAATTTTAAATAAAGTTGCACGGTGATGTCATCACGTCATTGCACGTGACATCACCACTCGAATTGTGAAGCCCCGGCGATGCCTCTCACTATTCATGCCAGATAGCTAGGGTGGGAGTAGGTAGGAGCCCCCAGATTGCCCTCAAGGTGGGTGAGTGAATGCTAGCGACGGCTCTGAGCCATCGTCAGCACCATACTGGGACAATTTGTGACAGTTCAGAGCCATCATTAGAACTCAAAAGGGTTAAAGGGACACGAATCTTGTTATTAAGAGACATTTCTATTGTCTTGCTTATCGGCCAAGTATAAACATTTTAAAAATAAAACACCTTTTGTTTGCAGCAATTATTTTATCAGTAGCCAAATTACACCCACCACTTGCCTTATTAGAATGAGCCAATCCAGACTTGTTACTGGAGAAGAACCTAGTCAAAAAGAATGATCTTCCTGGAGTCATTCTGAAGTAATCAATGACTCCAGACTAGTCATCAGAAGCCATTCTGAAGTATGCCCACAGGCCGAAATATTTAAATGAGATGACTCTAGTCATTCACTGGCTGTTCATGCTTGTGAAGTAATCAGTAAGGTAATCTTCTAATCATTCTGAAGTCATCACCCAGAATTTTTTACCTTAGATGATGACTTTAGAAGCCTGATGATGCCTGAAGATGTGCAAATTAATTCTAAAGTAGTTTGATGATCATCAAATGACTCTGGGATGGTCTGTAAAGTAATCCTGTTTGTCTTGGGTAGTAGGGTTGCCATATTTTCATGAAGAAAATAAGGGAGGCTAGGGAATCAACAAATTTCACGTAACCAATTATACAGTAGTTTCTGAACTAAAACATTTTTTTTTATATAATTCGATAGAGTTTGGTACAACATTCTTCATACAAATTATCTTCATTGACACAGTCTAGCTTAATATATTCAACAACTTTCTGCAAATACATGAATTATATTTCTCATTTAAGGCACAGTGGGAGCAAAGACATTAAACTGTCAGATACATCAAAACGATTCCCTAAATAAGAGTACAAGAGAACAATATTAAATGTTTGAAATGAAGATTTCACATGCTGCAAAAACTAAGAGAGAAAAATGCTCTAAGGGTTTAAACTGGTTATAAAGTATGTTAATATACTTATGTTGGTTGTGCAAAGCTGGGGAATGGGTAGTAAAGGTGTTATTTATCTTTTTAAACAAGAACAATTTTTGTTTTGACTGTCCCTTTAAAAGCTGAAAAAATAGCTAACCCTTTAAAAGCTGAATAATCAAACTAGATCAGGTAACATCTAAACCAAAAATGATTGTACTGTACCACAATCCAAAAAATGTCCACATTTGGATTTTATTTATATTTAAATGGATTTAATTGCAACGCTCACTATGTTGTTAAATAATGTATTCCTCATCCATGTTTACAACATTTTTATATGAATTTATAGGCAATAATTTAAATAAGAGAAAAGCAATAAAACTTTATGACGTAGAGCTACTGTGGTAGAAGACAGTCATGTGTAAAGAGGAATGCTTATTCATAGCAATATATATCCCAGAGAGCCATAACTCATTCAGCCAATAGTAATATAAAAAAATTATAGTCCAGGTGATTTAAAATATTCATAACTTTACTCTTAAGACAGTTTGTGCAATTCTTAACTGTAATTTGCTGAGAAGTATTTATGAAGAAGAAGCCAGTCTTCCTCTAGATTTATAAAACATTAACGCACTGTAAGTGTTTGAGTAGGTTTCAATGAGATACATATTTAAAAAAAAAAAACTGCTAGAATTCACTGTTTCAGGCTCGGCAGCTGCAGCTATATCAACTACTCTGAATCTCTGAAACATATGGAGTACAATAGACATATCACACAGTCAGACTTAGCTATCAAATAAGGATAAAATCTGTAGGCTAGTAACTATGGATGGGAAGTGTTACAGTGATGAACTGCTGACTATTTTATACCTAAAGGGCCACTGTAAGTAAATATTTTCTATGCCTGTTACTAACTAACTACCCCAAATACACTTTTTATCAATAGCATTTCATTAACATATCTCTACCGTGTATCAGAAATCTTGTCTGCAAATTTAATTGTTTTCCAAACCCACTCCGTGGGTATCCTTTGCTCTGTACCTATCCGTTTACAATACCTAGGTTTCAAAATGGCGCTTTAAACACAAAGTTATTGGTTTAAGTATTTTGAACATGCAGTGCTGAAAATAGTGGGCAGGATAACGTGACATCATCGGCGAATAAAAGATATAACTTTTAGAACGTTATGAAACTTCGTTTTGGAGAAAATATAGGTCAGTAGGTTTTAATTAATGTTTATTAACTTTAATATGTTAGTTGTTTAGCTTAAAAATTATAACAGAAAGTAATCCTTTAAAGTGAATGCCAATTTTTCTAGTACTGAAGCCTCCTAATACTTGGTAATTACATCTGTACTTAAAACACTACCTTTTTTAAAAAAAAATATAAATCATTTATTATATATTTTTAATACTAACTTGGGTCCGTTTTGAGATCACACTCCTCTCATTCTGCACTTCCATGCTATACAGAGGGTGACGTATAGAGCGGTCCTGAAGTGCGCACCTGTGGAGCCCTTACTATGCGTAGGCGTTAACAACCTACTTAACATGCGCATGCGTTCAAAATCAATGTAATTACTATGCGTAAGCGTTAACATTTTAGATACACTGCGCATGCATTACCCTGCGTTAGCATATACTTACCCTGCCCATCCAATTGATTCCTATAGAGCATGCGCGTTGCATGGACGCGCATCACTCAGAACAAGCAGAATATATTCTAACGCATGCTCAGAAGAAGTGCATGACGTTTAATTAAAAAAAGGGGTGGGGGAAGGATTAGCAATCATATTTGTCAATCATTCTCTAAAAGTGGGACAAAATGGCGGGCGGAGGAAGCGCGGTAGAAAATAGAAGATAAAAAAGGTATTTATTCAATTTTAAAAAGAAAATTAGGAAAAACGATGAATGAAAGTGCCCCTAAATTGTACTGATTGATGATATGGCTTAAACATGTATAGCTGAGTTTTTTATCATTTATGTGAAAGAACAGAAGTCATAAATTTAAATTATATATTTTTGCATGTATAAAAGGTTAAGGGAAACCAGCTTCAATTAAAAGTGAAACTAACTGTAGGTGCCATTGATACTTAGATATCTATTGCTCACTGGCTGACAAGTCCAAATAACATAGAAAAAAAGCTGGTTTATTCATCAGTAGAATATCCCATTTTTTTGCACAAAAAAAAACAACAAAGTTTTGTGATACATTTTTAAATAATCCTTTTTGGATGGACTAAAGAACAATTATGAGTTGTCATGTCCCTTGACACTAGAATGTCTCAACCTTGCCCACAGCTAGCCCTGACTCTGCCCTGAGCCCACTCAAGTTCACCAAGACTCCAGATCCATGAATATAGGAGGAAGGAGCTTTCGGCAAACCCTTGTGACAAATGCTGCTTTGTGAAGAAGCAAACACGAGTTGTTACCACTTTGTGATTATATGAAAAGAGGACCAGGTGGCTTATTTGCACAATTGTTTGGTTTTATTACGTCTGGATCACAAGGATGTAACAAAGCTTTTAGAGCAAGTCCTCACCTTAAAATGTTTTCAACATGAGCTCACAATCCATAAGTGTGAAGGAATGAACCCTATTAGTCAAAAACATTTTGAACACTTCCTGGCCTTAGAATAAATCCTGATACCCCAAAAGTTTCCAGACAATATGCAACTACATCAAATTAGTGTACAAAAGCTGCCTTATAATTTTTGGATTAGGACGAAGAATGATCTACTTTTGAAAACAAAGGAGAAATCCACCAAACTATATTATACTGTTGAAAGATCAAAAGAAAGAAACAGAGCGTTGGTTTTCAGGTTTCATACTGTTTACAGGTACATTAGGTGATGCGTTACAAGATCTATGGAATATATACATGAGTGAGGCTCAGTGAAGTTTATTTTCTGCTTGCTATTATCCAACATGTCCCAAGCCCAATTATGAAACATGGTAACCAAATTGTAGGCCTGCTACAAGGTATAAATGAATTTATTCTTCAGCATCAAGAATAACCAAGCTGTTAGTGCCTACTCTTTCAGTACTTTTCAGTAAATCTGCCCCTCCACAAATGTGTCAATAAGAACCAGCCTCTTTTTGGCCAAGCTAAATGGGTTTTTGGGTTGCAGTTTCACTGACTGTATAAAGTAAAACAAGGGTTATACCATTCTATTCATGTGCATCTTTAAATAGCAATGTTTATATATATATATATATACCTTCGGTCATATTGAACTCATAGTGGACAAGAAGTTTTAATAAGGTGCCAAATTAAGATGACCAGGTGTTTACACACTGCTTTTAGGGAACCTCCTTGTCCCCCATACTACAGTAAGAATATAAAGCATTGAGCTACTGAGACTTGCATTTGATAGCTAGCTCCTTTACTTTTCAAGATTGAAACAAATTTTAAAAAAATTAAGATATTCTCATAACATATGCTTGGTTAAAGTTTTAATTTGCGCAGAGGGATTGTGTCAAGAAAAGCTTCTTAATATATCTAGTGTTGTATTTTGATTCTTAAATTGTTTTTCTCCCTTTAAAATATGTTGTGCTATTATCTTACCAAGTTATCGAATGATTTTTGCTCTCTGTTCCAAAAACAATTATAAAAACATGTTAAGAATGATTCTCTCAATTGAGTTAATGGAAATCTAAAGCATAAGCATAATGCATTTGAGATTCTGCACTCCACTTTAAAGGATTAGAGATAAAGAGTGTACACAGCACTTTACTTAAAAGACCAGTAAATACATAATCAACAAATGCATGATAAAAAGAAAATACAATAGTACTTAATCTGAACTTCAACTGAGGAGTAGATTTTTTTTTTCTGACAAATTCCAGAGCTATGTCTATTTCCACTCCTCTTGTACCATGTGACAGCCATAAACTAATATGTATAATCTGTGAAGTCTTGTACATGCTCAGTAGGAGCGGGTGACTCAAAAGCTGATAATATAAAAATAATGTGCACATGTTGTTAAGGGAAGTAAATTGGAATGTTGTTTAAAGTTGCATGCATCTGAATCTTGAAAGTTTAATTTTTACTTAAGTGTCCCTTTAAAGGGATACGGAGTCCACATTTTTCTTTCATGATTCAGACAGAGCATGCAACTTTAAACAACTTTCTAATTTACTCCTATAATCATTTTTTCTTTGTTCTATTGGTATCTTGAAATATCAGGAGTGTAAGCTTACTAACTGGCCCATCATTGGTTTAGCAACTGGGTAGCACTTGCTGATTGGTAGCTAAATGTAGCCACCAATCAGCAAGCACTATCCAGGGTGCTGAACCAAAAAATGGGCTGGCTCATAAGCTTACATTTCTGCTTTTTCAAATAAAGATACCAAGAGAACGAAGAAAAAATTATAATAGAACTAAACTAGAAAGTTGCATGCTCTATCTGAATAATGAAAAAAAAATTGGGTTCAATATCCCTTTAAGGTAGTACATAAATACGATGTTGAGCACAGTTCCATATTTAAAACATTCTTCTATTAAATATTTGCTTCAGTGTGTTACGAATTGTGGGGTGATATTAGTTAACTGCAAATGCAAAAGCAGTAAATATGTTTTGTTTCTTTGGCTATTAGCATTTCTAAGGGTTCAGTCAGAAAAGGAATTTTGACAAAAATTTATGTGCTACGTAAAAAAATACAATATGTATGATTACACTTATTTAGATCATCTCTATGGAAACAGACTTGGCTTGTGTGTATGTATTACAGAAGCAAAGATACATACAAGTGGTATAAGCTTATATATGAAAATAAATGAATAATATTGCATCTATTCCAAAGAACAGATAAACTGTTTAACAATGGCCTGATGATCAAAAACTCGCTGGCATGGAGAGAAATCTCGCCAAATCTTCGGGAGCTTTTTTTGAGTATTATTTTGCAATGAAGGTGTATCTCCTTTACACCCAGAACTCCGCCTAGAGAGATAAACAACTCTAAGGAAAAAAAAAATCACCTTTTTAAAAGTCTTTGAGAGACCTTGCGATATTGATGAGACATATACGATCATCTCGCCAGAGCAGAGAGGTTTAAATCATCAGGCCCTTAGAGACATGAAGGAGATATTGTAAATGTATTTGCCAAGCAGGGAAAATGGTCAAACTTCCAACAACAGATGCAAGAATTGGATGGAAATTGAATTTCATTAGGTGATCTTTGGGGTGGTGAGACAAGTGGTTTTATCTAAAATATCTAAATCTTCAACAGTTATACAACTGAATATTATTTCCAATGTTTTCTCTATGCCATTTTTCTATTTTCTCAAACTATCTTTAGTGTTCTATATTGTATAATTATTGAGTTCCAGATAAAAACTGACATGGAGGTATTTGGCCTAAATAAACTAGGCCTGTGACTAGGGTGATAGTTTAGAAAGTGCTAATGTATTTTTAGTCCTGAAGGCAGATGGTATTTTACACTTACAGGTAGCCCTCAGTTTACGCTGGGGTTAGGTTCCAGAAGGAATGGTTGTAAATTGAAACCCAGTTTATAATGTAAGTCAATGGGAAGTGAGGGAGTTAGGTTCCAGGCCCCTCTCAAAATTGTCATAAGTAACACCTAATACATTATTTTTAAAGCTTTGAAATGAAGACTTTAAATGCTAAACAGCATTATAAACCTAATAAAATAATCACACAACACAGAATATATAATTAAACTCTTAAGGACATATGACGGAATTTGGCCGTCATAAAACAATTGAGCAAACTGAAAGCTGTTTCCTTAAAGGGTTAAACTAAGTTAAATAAACAAAAACATTTGCTAAACAGCATTATAAACCTAATAAAATAATCACACAACACAGACTTCACTTGTATTTTTCTGCAAACAGTCCTTTCTATGCATTCCAATCTGGACTGATTTATAGACAGGAACATCTTGTTCCTTTGAAATCTGCTCGATAGCTCAGGTCTGGTTAAACTGATATTTCAGCTTGCTTGGCTTTGCTGCAACACAAGCGGACAGCTCCACCTACTGGCTATTTTAATCAATGCACTGCTTCACAATGCTTTTCAATAGCAGTCACATGACTGGAAAAAAGGTTGTTATTCTGAAACGGTGCAAATTGAACCGTTGTAAACCGAGGGCCACCTGTATTATGTATCTTTATGGAGATATACCTCAGATGTCGCAAACATCCCAAGGTTAATAAAGGGACATCAAACCAAAAAATGTTCTTTCATGGCTCAGAAAGTTTTAAAATGTCACACACTATTATCAAATTGACTTTGTTCCATTGGTATCCTTTGTTGAAAAGCAGATAGGAAGGTGTAGGAGTGTGACTGAAGAAATATATGGCAGCAGGATTATAACTATGTTATACATTTGTAAGGACTGTAAGTGGCAACAGTTTTTCCTGTTGCTCCAGAAATGTGCACCCTATCTAGGTATCTATTCTCAAAGAATACCATGAGAAAGAAGTCAATTTTGATAAACGAAGTTATTTTGAAACTTTTTTTTTAATTGTATGCTCTGTTTGAATCACAAACTAAAATTTAGGGTTGCATATCCATTTAAATTTGACCGCTCTATATACGTTTATTGGAGAAGAGAACTGCTACACTCTAATACAGTAAGCAACTAGAATACTCCGTCATGCAACCCTAATGATGGCCAGCACTAGGCTTATCCACAGGGTATTATGAAGTTGACTAATTAATGATGCCTCCCTTCTGACATGCATGAGAAAACACATCCCCAAAGATAAAATACAGCAACAGCCTCAGCTGCTACACAAATGTATAAACAAAAGGACCACAGTATAAAACATATTTATACAATACCAACAACATATTATCAAGTCATTATAGTGTTAACATTACATGCTCTAATCTGTAATTTTAGCACTGTAATGCTATGTGTTTAAAATGGTTAAGCACATACTTAAAGTTCCAACTGTGCGACTAGCAATGCTGATTGGATCAACAGCAGTTTCCGCTTGGGACCGGCAGCGCTCTGTGGGTCGTGAGTGGGACTTGAACTATATGATTAATCCCTTTGCAGGAGATAAGCACATAGGGGTCGATTTATGAAGCAGCGGATACTGCTTCCGACCTACTCCGCTTCAGGTCCAATTGAAGTGGAAGTTAAGAAGCAGTGGCGGACAGCAATAAGCCCGATCGGATACGATCGGGTTGATTGACACCCCCTGCTAGCGGCCGATTGTCCGCAAATCTGCAGGGGGCAGCATTGCACCAGAACTGGTGCAATGATAAATGCAGACAGCGTATGCTGTCGGCATTTATCGATGTGCAGGGGACATGATACAATATTGCGTATCATGACCGTCTGCCCCTTAATAAATTGACCCCATAGCATTAAAGCATAGGAAGTGTTACAATGATATGCTCTTACAGATTAGAACACAGCATTTTAACACTATATTTGCCTTTATAATATGGTGCTTAATTTAGAAATTGGGAATGGTTGTGAATATACCTACAATTTGCAGAGTTTTATTATCATCAATAAGTAAAATGGAAGATTTAAATTCTCCAATTATCTTTTCACCTGGAACAGAATCCACCATATGGTGTGATAACCTGTAATTTGCTATACCTAAAAAAAAAAAAATGTATTCTATATAATTTTCTACTTATGTAAAAATATAAGGTAAAAGCAATTGTATGAATCTTAACAAATGTATTTATTTTAATAAGAATATAGAAAACTATTGTACAGTCAAGCCGGCAACATTGTGTTGCATAAATGTCCAATAACATAATGTATATTATATTCACATTTATAAATTAACACAATGCAGTATTAGTGAAGTGGCTAATTATATATAATTAGAAAGAAAGTACTAATGCACTTCACATCTAAGCCATTCTTAGCCCAAAATAGCTTGAATAAAAAGTATCTCTTATCCATATTATAACTTGGATGAAACCTTTATTATTACTGTTGTGACCACATCTATTCTAAAGCAGGATGTTTATAGAAATATATAATTTAACTACAATGCACATAGTTCACGCTTTTAATATAGTCTGAAATTTTGGACATAATGCTCCTTACAGTGATATAAAAACCCCAAATTTTTCATTCATTATTCAGATAAAGACTGCAATTTTAAACAACTTTCTAATTTACTTCTATTACCCAATTTTCTTTGTCCTCTTGGTATCTTTAGTTGAAAAGCAGGGTGTAAGCTCAGGAGCGTGCACACGTCTGGAGCGAATATATGGCAGCAGTTTTGCAAGATTGTTATTCATTTGCAAGAGCACTAGATGGCAGCAAAATGTACTGACATTTAGTGATCCAGATACCTACATAGGTATCACTTCAACAAAGAATACCATAGGAACAAAGTACATTTGCTAATAGAAGTAAATTAAAAACTTTTTCAAAATGTTCTGCTTTATCTGAATTACAAAAGAAATTGTTTGGGTCTCATATCCCTTTAAAGGGATAGCTGGAAACCTGCATCTGGTCCGAGTCTAATGTTTGAGGCCGGTCAGCTGTCAGACTTTTTCCGACTAATTGCAGCAACAGGGTAACAAGGGTAAATTATATTATTGCACTGGGTCATAGGCAAGAAGAAAAAAAACTTTCAAGAACACTGCTCTATATCTTATGGTTTAACCAAAAAAAGAAAATGTTTAACTCGTTAAACACCGGGTTTGATTTCTAAAAAGGAATGTACTGAAGATGTGTTTCTCTCTGACTATTGACGTGAGAGAAGACTCCTCTACTAAAAAGTAAGTGACATTACTGTATAGATTTTGCTTGTTGATAAATGGTGATTATTGAATCCAGACGATACCAAGATCAGAAACAGAAAAAAAATGGAACAGAAACACTGCACCATCTCCAACAAAAATAAACCAGGAACCTTGAGTTCAAATGATGGTCTTATTACTATCTAGATATAATATGGTACCAGTTACCAATTGCTTTTCTCCTTGAGTTAAAATGAGATAGGTAGGTGTTACAAATATAAATGTATAGTTTATTTGTATGTCTATATAGCTATATTTTTTGGGCCATTTTGTTCTCCTGAAAAAACTGTCCAGTTCACTACTGGCCACCTGAGAAACTTATCAGCACCTAAGCCATCTATGTGTTAATCACAGAAAAGAAATGAGGAATCCAACCCACGTAAAATAAAACTATTTTATTAATTGCATTACAACAAATCGGCCGGCATGTGGCATGCACTGTTATGATCTGTTAATCCATCCCTCATTTTGTACTTCATTTTAATGTAATTAATAAAAATACTGTTTTATTCTATGTCGGACGGATTCCTCGATTTTTTTTCTGTGATTGACAGCCAGTTGTCCAGTCCCAAGCATATTGTTGGCTGCACAGATTGGCCCACTGATTGCTGGAGCAATGGATAACGTGGCAGTGATGCTTCAATACGGAGCCAGAGATGAATGGAGTTGCGGTTTAGCATCCGGCAGCAGACAAAAGGCATTCTAGTGATAGGAGGATGTAGCATGGTTGCACCTAGAAGTAGACTCTCCGGAAAGCACTATCTCCATATAGGCCTAGGTGGTCACCCGTGTAACATATGTGTATACCTCTTACTTACTTGAGTGATTGACACTGCCACCTTACTGTGTCAAATGCTACTAAATTGAGATTGAGGGTCAATGCCTTTTGGGGCCAATCTGACATATAGGGGCCAATTATGTAAAGGTCTATGGGCTGGAGAGATTATTTAAGAATGCTCACCAGTCCTATTTTCCTGGTAGAATTATCTAAAACACCATTTTACCCGGAAAACAGGGTGTCTCGCAAAGGGGCATATACTGAATTTTTGTATAGGGAGGAGATGAATGCATTACAAAAGAGCACAATTAAATTAATAAATTTAAAAATCATACAAAAGGAATAATTTAACCATTCACAGAAAAATACACAGGAAAAAATGTTATTGTTAAGGTGCATCAAAAAAACAAAATTGTTCACCAAAAATCGTATTTTATCAAAATTGTAAAAATTTGTATGTAAATTACACAGGAATAAATTATATTAAATATTTACAACGTAAACTGGACGTGAAAAAAAAAAACATACAAATTTCTACGTATAAAGTACATAATACAAAGCATAATTGTTGTTTTTAGTAACATGGGCATGTATGAAACTTTCTCTCAAATTCCAATGTAATTCTCAAAACATTTTCGCCCTAGATTTCTCACAATTTTTTCCCGAAAATTAATAGGCGGCGAGGTTGTGACAAAATACTCAAAATACCCTAACAAAAAAACACATCCATATGAAAATAGAGGCGATTGTAAGATGCTATATACTGAAAGTAGCATAATGTGATTTATACCGGCTGAAGGATTTCATTTTTAAAATGTGCCCCCTGCTCACTGCTAACTTCGCCCTACACCGCAAAGTTTCCCTTTCCAGAAAGCTCCATTCATTTCAATAGGATACATCTCCACACTTGCATGGACTGCCACTTTTTAAAATAATTCCACCAGGGCTGCCCCTGCGAAGGTCAGTGTGAAAACCCACGTTTGTTCTGGCGAAGTTTAGATAATAGGCCCCATAGTGATCATTTTATGAACGTTATAATCTGCCTTTACTGAACCTCTGTTTTTTCTCTTTCTGCATTACCATCTATGGACCTGATTACAAATGGAGCAGTAGTTAACACTCTTGCGCTAACTCCACTAGAAGTAAACTTTTTGTGTGAATCGTATTACAAGCTAAAATGTAAAACGTTTTTGCTCGTGCACTAACCCGATGCAATGTGCAAAGAAGCCTGACTTAGAATATCGCAATCACGTTAACATATTTCCACCCATAGAAACCAATAGAGCAAAAAAAAAGTGGTAAAAACACCCTACTCAGGTGCAAACACGATCTCATATTCTCAGCATGAAAATATCAATATTTCACATTCCAATGTTCTTCACATGGCAGAATATGTCCTATTTATTCATGAATACATATTTCTACATCTATATGATGGTTCTTTGGTACAATATATATATCTATACATACATATAGACAATTATATAGTTATATATACAGATATATATAGCAATACATACATAAAGCATATTCTCCTATGTGCAGAACATTTGAATGTGAAATATTTACAGTAAATATACAGTATAACAAATATTGCATAAATATGCTTTTTCATGTTATAATTTGCTTAACTGCAAAGGGCTTCAATGCACTTCTATACATATCTATATATATCTTATGTCTACATATGTATGTATGTGTTTATAAGTGTATATATGTCTGCAAATACATATATACACATAAATACATATGTACACACATATAAACATATATATATACATATATATATACACACACAGTGTATATATATATATATATATATATATATATATATATATATATATATATATATATACACACACACATACATATACATATTTTAGACATATATACAGGTAGCCCTCAGTTTACGCCGGGGTTAGGTTCCAGAAGGAATGGTTGTAAATCGAAACCGTTGTAAATTGAAACCCAGTTTATAATGTAAGTCAATGGGAAGTGAGGGAGATAGGTTCCAGGCCCCTCTCAAAATTGTCATAAGTAAGACCTAATACATTATTTTTAAAGCTTTGAAATGTAGACTTTAAATGCTAAACAGCATTATAAACCTAATAAAATAATCACACAACACAGAATATATAATTAAAGTAAGTTAAATGAACAAAAACATTTGCTAAACAGCATTATAAACCTCATAAAATAATCACACAACACAGACTTCACTTGCATTTTTCTGCAAACAGTTCTTTCTATTCATTCAAATCTGGACTGATTTCTAGACATGAAGATCTTGTTGCTTTGAAATCTGCTCGATAGCTCAGGTCTAGTTAAACTGATTAATTTCAGCTTGCTTGGCTTTGCTGCAACACAAGCGGACAGCTCCACTTACTGGCTATTTTAATAAATGCACTGCTTTTCAATGCTTTTCAATAGCAGTCACATGACTGGAAAAAAAGGTTGTTATTCTGAAACGGTGTAAATTGAACCGTTGTAAAACGAGGGCCACCTGTATATGAATGTATCTCTATGTGCCCTTTGCAGCCTCATATCTTTAAGCCCTTATAACTTTTTGTCCAATATTTTTTTATATATATTTTTAATAGTGTTATTATGAGTGCAACTGTACTTTTCAATGTATTTTTGATGTGGACACTTTTTTCTTTTGCAAAGAAGTTGACCAGAGCTCTGAGGTTGAGCTATCCAATAGAAACCTCTTGTAGGGGTGTGACAGGAAGTAATAGACACTGCTTTTTTTTTCATTAAAACAATGAAACAGACTGTTTCATATCCCTTTTTTAAAAGGATAATTGGAAGAAATGGTAATTTAAATTACCACCAGTCATTCCTGTAGCAACACTAGTTCTGAAGGGGGCAAAACTAGCAAGGGAATCCCTTTTTTGCATGTCTCTTACTCTATCCAGGACAATAGAAGAGGTTAAGGAAAGAACTTAGAATTAAATAAGGAAGGAAGAATTAAGCTGTAAAAAATGATGTAGTTATGATTCAACTTGTGTCAGTATTTTCAAATATTGGCTCAATCTGCGATGATTGCAAATCTATGGCACAAGTGCCCACGGTGACAAATTTTTTTTTTCATACCACTGTAAACCTGTGCTCTTAGGCGGCGTTTGTGAAAAAAATATAAACATGCTGTGGCCTGGGAGTGGATCACTGAGCATGTGCCGCAGTGGTAATTTGGTAATGGTATTCACACTAAGGGGCCTATTTATTATGGTGCAAGCGGACATGATCCGATATAGTGGATCATGTCCGCCGCACATCGATAAATGCCGACAGGATACGCTGTCATCATTTATCATTGCACCAGCAGTTCATGTAAACTGCTGGTGCAATCCCGCCCCCTGCAGATTTGCGGCAAATCGGTCGTTAGCAGGGGGTGTCAATCAACCAGATCGTATTCGATCGGGTTGATTTCTGTTGATTTCTGTCCGCCGCCTCAGAGCAGGAGGACAGGTTATGGAGCTTGATAAATATGCTCCTAAATATTTAAAAAAAAAAAATCTTTTCAGTATATACTAATAATAAAAAGAAAATCATTTAATTAATGTGAATTATGTCATTTGTGTTTGAGAAATACTGCATATTTTGACAAATTCATTATTTTTCAAAAATGCTGAAGACTTCTGCACACACATTAATTTATTAAAACATATACATGTATTTGAAAATACCATATATAAAAAAAAAAGACATACTGAACAGACATACTGATAAAATAAACATCACAGTTCAACATGTTTCATTTCTATTTGCAACTTCCACTGGGAATTAACAGAACCCAGTGACTGGAAACAATGTATTTGTGAATGTCTCGATAATGACATTCAAATGGTGAAACAAATGTGTTTCTAAACATTTATTTCTATTATTGAATGTTTGCATGGAATGAACGTTACAGTTCACTATTTCTCATTTAACCTTCAGATGAAGTAAAAAAACTTACAAGAAATTTTAAATGCAACATTTGAGCGCAGATCCTCCAAGACTTAGGGCCTGATGATTAAAAACTCGCCGGCATGGAGAGAAATCTCGCCAAATCTTTTGGCACATTTTTTGAGCATTATATTATAATGTTGGTGTCTCTGTTTCACATCCAGAAATCTACATAGTGCAATAAAGATCTCTCAAGCTAAAATTTGCCTTTAAGAAATTATTTGAGGGACCTCGCAGCACTCACGAGACTTGTTAGATCATCTTGCCAGAGTGGAGAGCTATAGATCATTAGGCCTTAAAGAGATGTGGTTGCATTAACTTCTCACTTAGGGCTCGATGATTGAAAGCTCTCTGGGCTGGCGAGATTATTAAAGAATGCTCGCCAGTCCTTCTATTTCCCTTGTGGAATGATCGATCTAAAGCCATTTTTTACCCTGAAAACAGGGTGTCTTGCTAAGGGGCGTATACTGCATTTTCATATGAAATGTGCACAACAAAATTCGTATTTTAAACATTATACAAAATAAATATTTGAATCATTCACACAAAAATAAGCAGGGAAAAATTGTATTGTTAAGGTGCATCAAAAATCTTAACAAAATTCTTCACCAAAAATTGTATGTAAACAAAAACGTAAAATTAGTATCTAATTTACACAGGAATAAATCAAATGAAATATTCACAGCGTAAATTGTAATTGTAGTACACTGAATGTGCAAACATCACACAGAAATTTGAATTTATAAATACAAAATGCAAAGCGTAATTGTTTTTTTCGTAAAATGGGCTGAACATGGGCATTCCATGGGCATATATGAAAATGTCTCACTAATCTCAGCGTAATTCTATAAAGATTTTCGCACTGCAGATATCACAGTTTTTTCTCGCCAACTAAAAGGTGGCGAGCTTTTGTCAAAACAATACGAACACTTATAACTCCAATAGAAAAACTAATGCATACGAACATATAGGCGAATGTAAGATGCTATAAGCAGAAAGCAGCGTAATGTGAGTTATATTGGCTGCAAGATTTTAATTTTAAAGTGCTCCCCCTGCTCTCTGCTAACCGCACTAAGGAGCGAAGTTTCCCTATCCAGC
Source organism: Bombina bombina (assembly GCF_027579735.1). Lineage (NCBI taxonomy): Eukaryota > Metazoa > Chordata > Amphibia > Anura > Bombinatoridae > Bombina > Bombina bombina. The sequence goes on from NC_069502.1 coordinate 346,973,783, forward strand.
GAGCTCCATTACTTTTAATAGGAGCCATCTCGCAACTCGCAGGGACTGCCCCTTTTTTACGATCATTGCACTGGGGCAGCCCTGCGAGTGTCAGCGAGAAAAAGAAGGTTTGAGCTGGCGAACAATATATCATCGAGCCCAAAGTGCCTGTTTATATGAAATTTCTTAGCATGGCTAGAAAAATAATGCCAATCCTCACATGGGCAGTTCTCACAGAATTCTTTAAAAGGGCTTAACCTGGATGTGGCAGTGAGTTGGAAGCTGACTTCCATAGAAAGTAATGCAGCTTCCTGGAATGTTGGATCTCACAAAGCAGAGTGAATGGAGCAGCTGGCACTGATATCAACAGTTAAAGCAGAATATTCTATTATTAATAGTTTCTGGCAACATGTAGGGCTTTATTACAAGTGGAACGCAAAAATATTAGTATTGTGCATAAAATTGCTCAAGTATAATCAATAGAGAATCTATTTTTGTGCTCATATTACAAGTCCAAGGTTATTTTTTGCGCTTTAGTGATAGTCTGGTGCTCGCTGATATTTGCATGTTGTATAACACGGGTGCGTTAACTCCATCACATAATAGACTTCTATACAGCACACAGTAAAAGTCATGTGAGATATTGCTTTAGCGCCAAGTCAATGGTGCACTAAGCGGAAAGTGCACAAGTAGTGGAGTTCTTCATGTAGTTCTGGTTTATATTATTTATATTAATGGTTTACTTTAGGTCTAAAAAGCGCTAAATTTTATACCGGTATTATGGTTTGAACACCACACTTAACTCTTACCACTTCAAATCAATTTCCCTTCACTAGACATAAAAAGTTTAGGGTGCACAAAAAAAAGTTTTGCCATTTTAAGATACTCTGATTAAAATTTTTAACAATCCAAATATAATACCAGATTGTGCATTATTCTTAGGGCGAGACAAAGTGCAAGATAACGCTCCTTATGCGATTGATTGTTCTCCACTTTTAATCTAACCCATAATGCATCAAAATGATTTAATAACACATTTTTTAATATACAAAGCAGAATTGACAAATTAAAAGGTGAAAAATAGAAAAGAAAAACTGTACAATCTAAAAGCGCTCATCATAGACTTACTTTGTAATATTTGAGAGGTGCTAATTCTACTCACTGATTTCACCTATTACTTGGTAAGTGACCATACTGTATTTCAGAAATCTTGTTCACGTGCACATGAGTATGTCAAAAGTATGCTAAGCCAAACAGTTTTTCCATATATTGAGCATACTTGGAAGGTGATGTAAGATTCCGGACATCTATATTAGCTACCATTAAAATCCTAGACAGCTCTTAAAGTTGCTTTTACTCTAATTAACTATTAATATGGAAAAAAAATATGGATCTTCCAGCAGACATTTTAGTGCCATGTCAATACGGAGATATGCTATTACTTTATTTGCATTTTTAGACTTTTAAAGAAAAAAAAGAAACTTTAGAGACCCTTTTTTAACTTATCTAAAGTGTATGCTCCAGATCACAGAGCCCAAACGTTTTATGTATAAGGCTGGTCACTAGTAGTGAAAGTGACCTTGGGCCTGGTTACATTATACTCATGCTAAAGAGAATGCCTCACAATAAATGTAGATTTTAGGCATATGGTCCTCGAGCTGTAGTGCCGGCAGTCTTGCTCTAGGTAAAAATAAAGCAATCACAACAAATGCGTAAAACAAAACATACCCATCCATTTTACTGTTGTTAATGTAATCAGGCCTTTTAGCAGATAAGAATAATAGGGTGGTTTAAGCATTCAGCATCAAATTAACACTGATAAGAGGCTTTGGATAATCTTTTCTGGATGAATTGAGGCATGAATGTAATGGAGATGTGAAAAATCAGGCTATAGTTCCAATCTTTTTTCTTCCTTTTTTTTTAAAGTTCACTTCACAGTGGGAAAATAAAAACATAAATACAATATATTTTGAGGGATATAACGTCAAAATAAGTGCTTTAAAAAACAAATTGGATAGTTAAACTAAGTGTAAAAAAGCAAAACTTCTTATCTGTCAAAGCATTTTTTAAAAATGCCACAATCCACTATCATGCATTCCCGCTGATCCTGTAGAGTATTAGCTCTCAGCACCCCTATAGTCAATACAGAGCTAATATGCAAGTACGGCAAGGGAGTACGTTTTTTGTGATCAGACGCATTACTGAATTTACCGTTTGATAGGTAGTTTTGCTGTTACGTTTATTTTTTTGAATAATGCTTATTTTTGGTGGGGACTTTTACGTACATTGAACCTTTTTTTAAGGGATAACTGGGAGACAGCAATTTTTCTGTTTCCTGGTGGAGGATGGCTCCGAGTCATAAGCTGGTCTTTGGAAGAGAATCAGGGGACACTCCAGATGCCTTGTTACACTAAACCACAGCTCTGGTTTTATTTGAGGGTCTGTTTAAACTTTAGCAGCAGTATTATACCAATCATAGAAATATACAGATATTACCCAGTGCCATTTAAATAAATTGTTCAATGTTTTTGAAGCTGTCAAGTTATAGTAATAAACATCGCCTGGTAGCAACAAGATCCACATTTTTCCTGTGTCATTTGTGTTAGGACTCATAGATCCAGATTTTGCTGAATACATACAAATATAGGGCAGTCTAAAAATGGAAAAGCGAGTGAGTGTAAAATCAGTTAAAAGGGTTTGAGATTTGTATATAAAATATTTAGTTATGTGTATTGAAAACAATTTGAATTACATTTTCATTCTATATTTTGCCTTCTTTCCATATAATATTAATCTGAAAATTGAGGATTTTTTTAATTCTCAGAAATGCACCCTGATTACTTCTTAAGGCTAACCCTGCTAATAGCCTTTAACTGATAACAACTGCAAAACAATGTTCTTTTCACTAACAGTATGGCTGTGGGGCTAGTCTTGTTGTTTGCAGACTAAACCTAGATTGGCTTCTCCAAATAAGGCAAATGGTGAGTGGAGTTTGGCTATTGAAAAATAACTGCAGAAAGAATCTGGATGCTAATTTGTTTTACAACTGTTTAAACTTGGTTGATGTGTTATTATATAGCAGCGCAACAGAAGTGTCTGGTAATTCCAAGGTGTTTACTGTTCCTTTAGTCAGAGAAATTGTGTCAATTAACCAAACATGTATCACAACCTTTAATCCAAAAAAACGTTTAATGTACACAGGGGGTTGAAATGTACAGAAAACCTTTTTAGTGAATAATAAGTATAAGCATTCTGAAAAAAATGTCCTTAATAACAAACAAAAGCCCAATTTTATGTCACAAAAGTAAACCATTAGGCAGTCATAAAATATTTCACCTCTTTAAGAGGAGACACTTTTAACCATTGGAAAATGACTGTTGTGGAATCTTGACACGTGTTTTCTCACAACCAGGGATTAAAATACCTCATACCTATGAGGTAAAGCAAGATGACCAGAAGCAGTTTTATATTCAAGCCATTGCATTGGAACTATAATATTACTACACTGCAGAGGAAACATAGGGCCTTATTTACTATATGGCGGGCGGGCGGACATGATTCGCTGTAGCGACATAGATAAATACAGACAGCATACGCTGTCTGCATTTATCAATGCACAAGCATTTCTTGTGAAATGCTTGTGCAATGCTGCCCCCTGCACATTTGCAGCCAATCGCTAGCAGGGGGTGTCAATCATCTCGATCGTATCTGATCGGGATGATCTTACAACCGCTGCTTCTTAACTCCTTATTCTGCGCAAGCCAATGAGCAGCATACGCTGCATAATATATCTGCCCCATAACGTTTGTGTAGTATACACACACACATATATCATGAAGTATGCTATCTTTCTGATATAAACAGAAAGAAATTAATTTTCATTAGATTATTGATTTAAATGAACAGTCATGCAGGCACATTTATGTAATTCAGTTATGTTCATCTCCTGCTTTTGCATAAATAGCCACACTACTTCATCCATGCATAATACCTTGACACAAAATGTGCATTTTCACATGAAAGAAATAGTGGTTAAACAAGAGCTGAGTGACAGCAGAAGAGCAGAATATGCTGTGGTTACAGCTGCTGCATGTGCAGTTTGCTAAAAGCAACGTAAACTCAGCACCTCCTTCCATCCGTACTGGCACAGCTGATGCTCAGTGCGTACATTATTTAACAGCCACTCATTTGTGTTAGCTATAAATTAGAAGCACAGTTTATGAATAAAAGATAAATAAACATTAATGTGGATAGAAAGAAAAACTAGGATGAGCATAGGGTTGACAGCTGGCCTCCACAAAAATACTAACAATCTGTTGGTGACTGGGCACAAGGGTTTGGTGGAGTTACACAATGTGTCCGTCCCCCCGTCCCCCCCCCCAAAAAAAAAAAGAAAGCTCTCTCTTAGCCTGTGCAATGAATATTTTTTTAACAACTGAGAACAAATAAATCCCTTTACAACCAGTACAATATGTAAACAGAAGTGGTTTGACCCCAGTGACTGTCCCTCATTTCTTTCTGCTCCATATCTGTAATGCATTTAGGCGTAGGGGGGCTTTTATATTTAGCTAACACTCAAGACCAAAAAAACTTGACATTTTAATGTCCTGTATTTTTGTGAAGTTTTGACTTGATAGTATGCTAAAATACTGCACTGTCCGGTTGAACACGGGACACCTGACAAGCCATCATAAGCATGGTCTCAATCTAAGTTAACAGCAGCACACCCCAGTTTTAGGCGTATTCATATGTAAATGGATCAGATTTATTTAAGCAGTTTGAGTTCATGGATTGTTAGCGGTATTATGACATCAAGCCAACTTAAAGATTAGCAACAGGCTCTTACTTGTCTCCTGCTATCACACCCTAATGTCAAACTGCCTCTAGACATATTTTCCCCCATCAAATTAAAGGGACAGTAAAGTCCAAATTAAACTTTGATGAATCAGATAGGGCACGTCATTTTAAACAAATTTCCAATTTACTTTTATCATCAAATTTGTTTTTTTCTCTTGGTATGTTTTGTTAAAGGCTAAACCTTTGTAGGCTCATAGGCTGATTTCTAGGACTCTGCAGCCCACCTCTTATCTCACAGTCTGGCTGTGAATAGCTAATAACATGTACAGGTAGCCCTCAGTTTACGCCGGGGTTAGGTTCCAGAAGGAATGGTTGTAAATCGAAACCGTTGTAAATTGAAACCCAGTTTATAATGTAAGTCAATGGGAAGTGAGGGAGTTAGGTTCCAGGCCCCTCTCAAAATTGTCATAAGTAACACCTAATACATTATTTTTAAAGCTTTGAAATGAAGACTTTAAATGCTAAACATAATTATAACCCTAATAAAATAATCACACAACACAGAATATATAATCAAACTAAGTTAAATGAACAAAAACATTTGCTAAACAGCATTATAAACCTAATAAAATAATCACACAACACAGACTTTACTTGCATTTTTCTGCAAACAGTTCTTTCTATGCATTCCAATCTGGACTGATTTATAGACAGGAAGATCTTGTTCCTTTGCAAGCTGCTCAATAGCTAAGGTCTGGTTAAACTGATTAATTTCAGCTTGCTTGGCTTGCATACCTTTGCTGCAACACAAGCGGACAGCTCCACCTACTGGCTATTTTAATCAATGCACTTCTCAATGCTTTTCAATAGCAGTCACATGACTGAAAAAAAAGGTTGTTATTCTGAAACAGTGTAAATTGAACCGTTGTAAACCGAGGGCCACCTGTATTGTTGTTCCTGTGTGCCATATAGATAACATTGTGCTCTCTCACACGGAGTTATTTAAAATCAAGTGCAAATGCCCAAATTTAAAAATAAATCATTTTAAATTGCATCTATGTGGTAAAACAGTCATTTAATATGATAGTTGATCTTCAATCTCCCAGTTCATACCATCCCCACCTTCATATAAACAAATGTTTCAGGGAGCACAGCATAAGCCTTTGTGGAATGAGGTAAGGAAATCTAAGGGTGGACTTTGAGTGACCCAGGGAGTGGCCTGGGTGGTCCAATGACAATGTTTGGCTGGTCCCAGTGTTCCTATAAGGGAACTAGGACATAAACAGATTAAATACTTTTTACTAAATAATCTAGCACTACACAGTATTAAACTACTTCATATGTATTTAACAAATACATTTATTAAACCCATAGGCCTCTAGTTATGAAGGTCTGGCGGACCTGATCCGACACTGCCGATCAGGTCCGCCAGACCTCGCTGAATACGGCTGCAATACACTCACCGTATTCAGCATTGCACCAGCAGCTCACAAGAGCTGCTGGTGCAACGCCGCCCCCCTGAAGACTCGCAGCCAATAGGGGGTGTCAATCAACCCGATCATACTCGATCGGGTTAATTTCCGGCGATGACTGTCTGCCTGCTCAGAGCAGGCGGACAGGTTATGGAGCAGCGTTCTTTGTGACCGCTGCTTCATAACTGCTGTTTCTGGTGAGTCTGATGACTCGCCAGAAACACGGGGCATCAAGCTCCTTTTGGAGCTTGATACATATGCCCCATAGTCTTCACCAAGATTGCAATGAAAAATCTAAGTGACAAAACCCAACCTTGTGTGTTATTAGACAATAGTATTAGAAATAGTGCAAAAAGAGATGTAAGGCAAATGGACAGAATTACATATGACTATCAATATAACATAATGATTTTTTTAAAGAGATACTTAGTTTCTGTGATGAATGAGCAGATTACAGATCAATATTACAAGCTGGCTAGAGGACCCCTCCCCCACTGCCTTCTCAAAATCCGGTACTGAAACTCTCCTTGCAATGACCAGGAACATGCACACTCTAACATATATCAGGTACAAGAATTCAAATCCTTTTTATAATATGAGAAAAACAAGAGGGCGACCCCTAGTGCAAATCAATTGAGGACATGAAATGGATATCGGCTTGTGCTGACAAAGGGATACTCACAGATGGTATTGCACACTGTAGTGCAAATGGAGCGTACTAGGTATATTATAGTGACCTAGTGCACATAAAGACCCAGGCAGTACTGCTGCAGTTGAAGATAAACTCCGGATGCAAATGGTAACAGGTGTATTGGTATATCTGTATCTTTTATCCATTTTATTAAATACTTTTATTATATACATTGATACTGGAGTCTTCTTCTATTATCCTGACGTCTACCATTTGCATCCGGAGTTTATCTTCAACTGCAGCAGTACTGCCTGGGTCTTTATGTGCACTAGGTCACTATAATATACCTAGTACGCTCCATTTGCACTACAGTGTGCAATACCATCTGTGAGTATCCCTTTGTCAGCACAAGCCGATATCCATTTCATGTCCTCAATTGATTTGCACTAGGGGTCGCCCTCTTGTTTTTCTCATAATTTTCAGATCACAGACACACATTCTGTTTTGGGAGGAGCAGCCACAGTCCGGTGCACAGTCTGCTGGGACACTGTAAAGTTCCCAGACCGTTCTCCTAGGCATTATCTCTGCCTTTTAACATTGTGAGTATGTTTGCACTTCATTTTTTCCACTTTTGAAAAATTGGCTACACTAGGAGGCGCCCTTCTCTTCTGCTTTGCTTTCCTTTTTATAATATGCTCGCAAAACAAGCATGGACATTATATAACAAAATACATTATTTCCAGAAAATGAAGAAGTGTGACAATTTTACTAAATTTAAATATAAAATATGTGTATAACATACCTAATAAATACATATTTATAAAATTTAGTTAAGCTACTTATATCTAAACATGGATTTTGAGCCCTGTACATTCTAGGATGTTAAGGGCATTCTGTAACCTAAGTATCTTTCCTAACTAATAATTGTGTACAAAATATAAGTTAGGTATATATGATGCAATTAAATATAAAATTAAGACAATAAATTGTTTGACAACAATTGTCATAAAATGCACTTGGCTAGGAGAGTGATTTCTGTTCCTGCTGCAGTAAGGGCTACTGTGCATTTAAGAAGGCTGTGAAAGATCAATTAGGTCCTAACTATAGTCATCTTTATAAGCTCTCTGTTTTCAGCATGTGGTTGCTTGTGTATAAAGTTAATTACTTTACTCTGGCAATTACTATTTAGATATACTGGTTTGACTGTTGCTTCCCCTGACTTTACTTCTGTTTAACCCTTTGGACTGACTTGGTTTCTGACTTTAGCTTGTTTGTGGACTTTGCATTTAAATAATTTTGTGCTGTTTTTCCCTGTGAGGTCTTGACTCGGATTGTCTGATTACCATATCCTTGAATTCATCTGCTATCAGTAAATCTGCATTTAAGTAATTTAATCAAGTTTGTCTTCGTCTGGATACCGAGACTAAACTTTTATAAAGGTATGTCTTTTTTTGATATTTGAAATGATAAACTTATAGTTACTTTCTAGTATTTAATTGTTGTGTGTTTTGTAGGAGTAGAATAAAATACTAAAGAGTGATCAGCTACTTAATTTAGTCTCATTGCTCTCTTACCCCTGGCTTTTGTTTGAACACTGTGTTTAAGTGCTTTAGCAAGGGCTTGTGGTAAACTGGGCCTCTCAGCCATTGATTCCAGCTTGTTTCATTCTAAAAAAAAACAAAACACCACTCCACCTGACACTGAGAAGACACGTGCTCAGACAGGAAAGTAGTTTGCTGTTTGTTACAACAATATTGTTGGTCAATATCATTTTAATAAAAAAAAACAACATAAATACATATAAAATGAATGTTATAATGCACTTAACCATGTGCACCAATAAAAATATATAATTATGTAGACTAAAGAGATTAATGAAAAAAATAATAAATGTCTGAATGAATAGGCATATAATAAAAAATGCAAGCCAACTAAATTCATAAAAGCAATTAATAAATCTGAAATTTCGCTTTTATCAATATGAGCTTCACATCAATTGTCAATTGATAATAAAAGCACTCAAGCACAATTTAACCCACATTCCTACAAAAAAACATAGAAAAGGTGTTAATCCTTGTTGGGAACTGTGCAGAGAACTGCGGCTATGCAATTAATAACTTTTATTAGTCATCAATGTATCTGTCTTGTACAGTAAAAACATTAATAAAGCTAAAAAGAAAGTGTCCTTCAAATGAATACATGGTACGGCAATATTAATAAGTGATCTTTGAGGTATGTAGTTGTGCAAAATATAACATATTGGTAAATATACATACACTTCCAGTTTTTACAAGGGAACCAAAAACTCTAAGAAGAAAAAATCAATTTAAATAGTCTTTTTTTTCACACTTTTCTCGCATCATCAAAAACGGGTCATTTTAAAATGTATTCCAGTGTTGTTTTGTTAATTTATTTTTTGTTTTGATATTTGTTTCTTTTTTTAAAAGGTACATGAAATCCCAAATTTATTTTTTGATGATTTAAATTACATCTGCCAACAAATCTGCTTCAATCTTTTGGTATCTTTTGTTGAAGGATCAGCTATAATATACACTACTGGGAGCTAGCTCAACACACTGGAGGCACTATGATTAAAAAAAACTCACCAGCATGGAGAGAAATTCTGAAAAATCTTTGGCGGCTTTTTTTAGCATTATAATTTAATGTATGTATCTCTTAGGGATGGGCAAATGTGTAAATTTTCTAATTCGAATGTTAGAATGAATGTTATTACCGAAATTCGAATTACAAATTTGAATCATGAAAATAGGGCCACTTCTGGTTAAGAAACACTAATGTAGAATAGACTTAAAAAATTACAATGAATATAAAGATAACTTTTAAAATTAAATTCTTAGAAAAAAAAACAACTAAATAAATGCACAAAGTAAAAGCAGGTAGCCACCTATCACTATCATCACCTGAATTTTTGCCTATAAAAAATAATAGGCCGCATATTACCTCTCCAAAAATATATGAAATTGATTGAAGATGAAGATAAAAAAATGCGTCTTCTCATGGTGTGCAGTCCACCCACTAAAGTTGTGTCCACACAAAAATAAAAAATAAAAGATGCCACAAATAGATAGATAATAGTAGTATATAGAAATATTCCAACATGACCACCAAACCAGTAGGTCCCTTTTCTCCAAAACTAAACCTGTCAAATGAAATTTTAACAACTACAACTATAACATTTACATATGGGAGGGAATAAGTTGATTTGAATATTTAAATTTGAATATTAAATAATTCTAATATAACTGAATTATAAAAACTAATTTGAATATTACATTACAAAAGAAAATTGTAGCTTAGAAATACTATTTCGAAATTAAAATCGAATTTGAATATTACATAAAATCAAATTTGATATATTGAAATCGAATTCGAATATTACATTTCGAAATCGAAAGTGATATATTGAATTGGATTCGAATATTACATTTCGAAATTGAATGTGGAATATAGATATCGAATTTGAATATTGAATATAATACAAAGCCAACCATTCTATTATTAGAACGAATATTTTCAAATGTAATAAAAAAATTCAAAAACGAACATTTGAAAATGTTAGAATGTTATGTTATTGTTAGAATGTTATGTAAACATTCGAAATTCGATTCGAACGAACGAATGTATAAAAATTAATTTTAAATTTCAAATGTTTAGAAACATTCGCCCATCCCTAGTATCTCTCCTTCACATCCAGAACCCTGCATAGCCTAGAGGCAGAACTTTAATTCACTTTCTGCAATGAGATTTTTTAGTGAAAACTTTTCAGCAGGTCATTTTGGAATTAAATTTTAAATTAGGCAGTTACACTAAAGCACCAACTAAACTATAATGTATTTGTTAACTGGAGAATAAAGCATTTTTTAAAGTGTTATAATATATAGTAACAGCTGAAAATTGCATTGCATTGCAAATTAGCTGCAGAGAAAAAAAAATTGTTGTTAAGTTTTTAAAATGTCTCTTAAATAAATGTGTTTCCTTTGCTCTTGGTCTAATATCACATAATTATAAGGTAAAAATATAGTAATAAAAAAGGTTAATTGCTCACAATAACATCTTGCATGCAGTAGTCACAGCTTTGTAGACCTTGAATGACTAGGCGGTGGGGTTGAAAAATCACAATACGCTGCCTGCCCCATATTTGACTGTCCTCTTCAAACAGCACATCACTCTGGCTGCACTGTATTAAGGAAAACTTACACATTGCAGCCAGAGCACAGTGCTTTTTAAAAAGAACAGCCTGCTGTGGAACAGCACAGCAAAGTTAAAGCACTAACAGTTCCTGCATGTTTCCTGTTCTTTCTGTAGACATGCTGCATTTTCTATGATGACATCTCATATCACAACATGTTCTGCCTAGGGGCTGCATAGTAGGAATGCGCATTTGTTTCGTAATAATTGCTAATTCGTTAATGAAAACAGAGATATTCGTTTAGTTTAATGAATGCACCCAAAAATTTAAAGAAAACAAATAAATACTGACAAAAGTCATCACTATTCATTTGTTTCCTTTAAATGGTTAAATACTAATGGTTAAAATGGTTAAACCAAAGTATTTGTTTGGTTTAAAACTAAACAAATACCGAATATCACAGGCAATGAATAGTCAGGGAAACTTATTTCCCTGAATATTAGTACTGAAAAAAAATTTCAACCATGCACACCTTTACTGTCTAGTAAGATAATCTCTCTTAAACTAAAATTTGCCTTTCTAAAATTCTTTGAGGGACCACACAGTACTGACAAAGGCCCTAAGTGAGTCAAGGACTAGAGGCATACATGTGCAGCCACTAATCAGTAGCTTGCTCCCAGAAGTGCCTTACTGCTCCTAAGCCTACCTAGGTTTGCCTTTTAACAAAGGATACCACAAGAACAAAGCAACTTAGATAGCAGAAGTAATTGAAAAGTTGTTTGAAATTGGATGCTCTGACTTATTCATGAAAGTTTAATTTAAGCTTTACTGTGTCTTTAAATTGGTGTTTTCAGTTTGTTTGTTTTTTGCTTGTAAGGTAAGTCACTGTCAACCAATAAGGCAATAGGAGACCAGCTTATCAACCAGTAAGCAGTTACATCTCTTGTTAAAATAAATTGACTTTAAAACTCTTTTTTTATGTATACATATTTAAATATATTTATATAATGTTTTTAGAGTTTTCTGTCCCTTTAAGATTTTTTGTGAGTTTAAAGACTAGCAGTGACAACTACAACCTAAAAATGGCTAACTTCCATGAAAATCTTTAAGAGTGCTTGTCAGACACAGCAGGTTTTTATTTGTAGATGGAAATTAACATAAATAATAAAATCATATGTTAGAAGCCAAATACATAATCATGAGGATTCAGCTATAACAATTGTGTATTTTCTAATTCTCTGGGCCCGAATTATTAAGCACCGTATGGTGCCTAATACATCTGTTTCAGCGTGAGCCGTCAGGCTCGCCAGAAACAGCAGTTAAGAAGCAGCGGTCTTAAGATTGCTGCTCCTGGACCTTAACTGTCCGCCACCACTGAGCGGCGGACAGCAATCAACCCGATCGGAATACGATCGGGTTGATTGACTCCCCCTGCTAGCAGCCAAGCGAATCTGCAGGGGGCGGCATTGCACAAGCAATAAGCGGATCATGTCGGCCCCTAAAATCGGCCCCTAAGATTTTCTGCTGACTCCTCAAGGCTAACCCTACTTGGCTTTACCTGATAGCAACTGCAAAACAATGTACTTTATACTAATATTATGACCATGGCTAGTCCTGTTGTCGGCATACTCAAGCCCAGATTGGCTGCTCCAATACCAAGCAAGTGGTGGATAGATCAAATTAGATGCCCACTTGTTTTAAAAATGTTTACACTTGGCTGATAAATTATTGTACAGCAACAAAACATAAATGTCTTCTAATTACAAGGTGTTTACTGTTCCTTTATCCCTTGTATGACTTTGGCATTTCATGGCTATGGTTCTTTAAATGTATGCTATTATTATATTGGGAATATGATCTTTGTAAATTACAAACTAATCTTAACTTGAATAGTTTGTATTAGGATTTCAAACTGGTTTACAAAGAAGGGAACAAGCCAACTTGAAAAAAAAAAAGAAACTGCTGAATAACAAATATCAATCTTGAATGACACTTAAAAATGTTTAATAAAAAGGAGTCTGGTGACTCCTCACAGCTTTTAACTCTATGTTCTTTGTCCTGCAATGTTATTTTCCTTGTTTTCCCCATCCATATCAAGCCGCAGAATAAAGAATAATTTACGACCTGCAAAGTCCCTGTAATTACTGGGTGACGCTAGAATGCATTTAAGATGAAGCGCCAGTAAAACCTCACGTACACTTGAAAAACAGCAGCCCTGTGTAATCCACAAATAATTATACGAAGGATTTTATTAGACACACACCTTCAGGTAATTATAGTTTCCCTTAAATGACAGAGTTGAGAACCACTAAAAAAAGAATAATTATTAGGAAGAGTATATTTAACAATTTATTAACTCACATGGCGCAGACTTTTTAAAGGTCATGAAGCCAGTTTCCCTCGATCACACAATCAACTTCATTTACTCATATACGGCTAGAATTTAATTTCCAGTCTGATCTGAGTAACCCTCATGGCCCAAACTTCTTCATTTAATTGCAAATCACAGTATGCCGCTGGCTAAGCAAGCTGGAGAACATACATAACGGGGCCCGTAGATATCAAAAGCAACACTCTCTGGCCTACAGCACTTTTTTGACTAGTATAGTTTAAAAAGTACATAAATTCAATATATTGAAAAGTTTACTGGTTGAAAGTACTTATCCAAGATAGCTAAGCTGTTTGAATGTAATACAATTAAAAGTGTGTGCTTTAGGGGTTTTTTTCCCCTTACGATCTTCTGAAATTTTGATGACTTACACATTTGAGAGGATAAAGCAAAACATCTTACTTATGAGTGTAAAAGCAAATAAATGCTCAATTCTCCAGAGAAGCGTTAAGGTTTGCCAACAGAATGTTATATAGATAATTGCCTTGTGGTTTAACAGTTAAGACACGTATTTTGATTGTCTGGTTGGAGATGTCAGTTGCTCACACAGCTGTGAAGC